>NC_089582.1:37983962-38142126 GCF_019320115.1 Miscanthus floridulus
TACTGCATACCTTTATTAAGCATATATTTATGAAAAATGTAGTTTGAACAATGATGTTCAAAGGATGGCTTATGAGGGAGAGCAATTTGATTGAATCTACCTTGAAGGTAACTAAAACCACTTGAATTATAAAGATCAAGTAGATTATATTTGCTAAAACGTTGAAGTTTATGCATTTATCATGAAGATAAATATCTATTCATGAATAATAGAATGTCCTGAAGAATACATGACCTAGAAGATTAAATGTTGTACTCTTTTTCTCTATATGAGTTTTTTACTTGAAGGTTTCTCACATAAGGTTTTTAATGAGAAAACATGTGCAATGCAATTAACGAATGCGATGTACTTTTTTCTTCAAGAACCGTTTTTTCCACTGGGTTTTCGGATGGAGTTTTTAATAAGGCATGTGCATATCGTGGTAATCGCCCAAGGGGATGTGTTGTAAAACATACGGATTCTATTCGAGACGGAAAGGAGAAAGAGCAATCATAATCCTAGTCCGTTTGTATGTGGGCTCTTACCCAACTCTTAGACCTTGGTAGGACTATAGATATATGGGAGGTCTATGTTGTAATCACCAGTATTTAGAGAAATAAAGAATATTGTTCCTATCTTGTGTCTATTTATTCTTCTACTTTTATTTACTACGTTAATAATAAGAGATGGAGAGAGAAATGTCCTAATCATTGGCAACATGTTTTATAACAAATACAACGTGGCTCCACCTACACGGGAGCAGGAGCACGGGCAGAACCGGTTTGGTAATTGTACGGTCCACGGGAGCTAGATTTGATTTGTATCCAAAACTTCTTTGTGGAATCGAATACGAATTGGAATATGGGGCAAACAAAAAATCAGAATCAGAACAGCGCAAACAATGGCCAATATTTCTCCAAAGACAAAAATGCTCTTTTTTTCCTTTCAAGAAGTATACACAAATAAATAAGACGCAATATTTTTTTGGAATAGAATACGAATTGGAATATGAGGCACACAAAAATCGAAATAAGAACATCGCAAACAATGGACAGTCTATATACATCTATACCTATATATATAATAATAATATAAAAAAGTAAATTTTCTGGTCTTTTTTCGTCCAGCCCATTCAATCCATGCCCAACCGTCACCCCACTCGCTCATGGGCGCTCGCGTTCCGTCCGAATTTTTTTTAGCTTTTTTTAAAAAAGCATTCATAAATGTCCCTAGATGACGCCGAGCTCTGGATCTCTACACAGACGTAACGGTGACATAATAGGCAGCTCGACACCGTAGATGTTGACGTCGAGCTCGTCGCCGTTCTTACCGGGGCCGACCCTATCTGTCTGGGCAACCGTCGCTTTTCAACCCCGTCTGCAGCCTGTTCGCTTGCTCGTAAACGATCGTAAATTTCCAGCCACGAACAGTGTTTTTCTCTCACACTAAACCAGCCAACAGTAAATAATCCACGATCGTTTACGGCCTCCCGAACAGGCTGTGGTTGCCCATAGCGTTCGTTCTGTTCGTACACGTGCTGACATGCACAAGCAGCGTTAGCCACGCAGGCAGGCCAACCAGACGGGGTTCGAAGCATGTGAGTGCATTTTCCGATGATGTGCGCACGGCCTCGTTCGTTGTCAGGAACGGTCGGCGACCACTGAAATGAAGAGGAACGTCTTGGCTACGGAATAGTACTACAGGCAGGCGAAGGCGGCCACTGTGATACAGTGGCATGGCAGTGGCTGTGAAGTCTGTGGCAGGAGTTGAAGCCCGTTCTCCGGTGCTCACGCACTGACGGTGATGCGCGCACACGGCAATCGGAAAGGTCCTGCAGTCGGGGAGAGTCCAGTTGTGCGGCGTGCCGGCGTTGAGGCCTCTGACGCCGCGTCGGAACAGGGACGAGGAGCCGGGTCGACGAGGGCCTGCTGGTGCGCGCAGCCTTTTCGTTTTGTTTTTCGTTTTTGTTTGAACCTAGCGTCTTCGTGCATGGCTATGGAATAACTAAATCTTTTGTATTAAAAACGCATAGATCATACGATAAGATAATAATATTATTAAATTAAATACTGACGTTAAAGTGACATTTAATTCAAAACGCAAAGTTCGTGAAATTAACACAGTCACGGAGAGCGTGACGTCGTAGGCTCACAAACTCTACTGTATAGATTTTTTGTGATATGGCTAAGATAATATTTTATATCGACAAAAAGAATTCTACGGTATCCATTTCTTTCATCCGCCAATAAATCCATGAATAAGTTCCGCTGCATCTCCATATAATCATGTACACACAGGTTCGAGTATATATGCAAATAGGTTCGTGCCCGAGTATTGCTACGGGACAACTAAACTTTGTACTAAAAACACCCTGATCGCACGATAAGATAATAATACTGTAAAAGTACATAACCGACGTTAAAGTGACATTTAATCCAAAAAGTTAAGTTCGTGAAATTTACACAGTCACAGAGAACGTGGCGTCGCGGCTCCCAAACTCTACTGTGTAGATCTTTCCGTGATGCGGCTAAGATCATTTTTTATACCGATAGAAAGAGATTTCCGATATCCATTTCTTTCATGCGTCAACAAATCTACGAATAAGTTCCACCACATCTCCATATCATCCTGTATACGGCGCTGCCAAGCGAATTAGCCACAACTTATGTAATTAGTTTTATAATTAGCTTATATTTAGTCCTCCTAATTGATATCTAAAAATTCAATCTAACAGGGACTAAAGTTTAGTCTTAGGATCCAAATACTCCTGACTCTCGACTCCTGCTGGCTGCTCACTTGCACCACCATACCTATGTGTCTGCACGTATATACTATAATGTCAGAACATCTAAGATGATCTTTATTATTCATCATTTAAAAATATCATAACTTTAAGGTTGTCATTTGTGTATACTGTAGGATTGAGATGCTTTGCACTGATCTATGAGGGTGTCCATAAGAGTCGAAAGTTTTGATGCCATTATAATGTCTAAGCTTACCAATCAGACAGAGATGAACTCGATTGTTAAAATATTTTCAACACTACTTTCATATACTCCATCTGTCACAAAATAGAATTCATTCTTGTTTCCCGAGAAGTTAATTTTTTTAACTTCGATCAATTATATATAAAAGAATATTAATATTTATAATACATAATTAGTATCATTACATAGAACATTGAATATATTTTTATAATAAACTTATTTAGAGATATAAATATTGCACATATTTTTTACAAACCTAGTGAAAGGTCCTAATGGCTAGAGGGAAGGTGAATAGCCTAATAAAATTTCTACAATAATACTTAACAAAGTGGTTAGACAATTATGAGGCGAAGCGAGTGTTACGCTAGCCTACTTAAAATACAAACCACTTACCACAATTCTAGTTTAGATAGTGTTTATTTACACAATAGTAAAGACACTATCCTATGTTAGTGTGCTCTCAAAAACTAACTAAAGAGCCACACCAACCAAGCAAGCAAGCTCTTATAACTAGCTACACTAAAGAGCTTGTCAACTAGTTTACGGTAAAGTAAAGAGAGTGATTATGATAGTTATACCGCCCTGTAGATAAAGTACCAATCAATCACAAAGATGAATAACAATAAAGACCAATCACATCAAAATTAATGATAAACACAATGATTTTTACCAAGGTTCACTTGCTTGCCGGCAAGCTAGTTCTCGTTGTGGCGATTCACTCACTTGGAGGTTCACGCGCTAATTGGCTTCACATGCCAAACCCTCAATAGGGTGCCGCACAACCAACACAAGATGAGGATCACACAAGCTACGAGCAATCCACTAGAGTACCTTTTGGCGCTCTGTCGGGAAAAGATCAAGAACTCCTCACAATCATCACGATCGGAGTCGGAGACAATCACAACCTCCGCTCGACAATCCTCACTGCTCCAAGCCGTCTAGGTGGCGGCAACCACCAAGAGTAACAAGCGAAATCCACAGCGAAACACGAACACCAAGTGCCTCTAGATGCAATCACTCAAGCAATACACTTGGATCACTCCCAATCTCACTATGATGATGAATCAATGATGTAGATGAGTGGGAGGACTTTGGCTTAGCTCACAAGGTTGCTATATCAATGAAAATGGCCAAAGATGTGAGCCACAGCTGACCATGTGGCTTAAATAGAAGCCCCCACGAAATAGAGCCGTTGTACCCCTTCACTGGGTACTCTACGCTCTGACCGGACGCTCCGGTCCACCTGACCGGACCCTAGACCAGCGTCCGGTCCATAGATGGACGCCACACGTCATTAACTTCAAACTGATTCTAACGGCTATGAAGTTGACCGGACACTCCGGTGAAACTGACCGGACGCTGGAGCCTCAGCGTCCGGTCGAGTACAGTAAGGGTCGAAACCTGGTTTTTCTCGACTGGACGCGTCCGGTCCATCTTGACCGGACACAGCCCAGCGTCCGGTGGTAAACCCTAGCCACCGTACCGACAGTCAACGCGACCGGACGCAGGCAGTCAGCGTCCGGTGCTCCTGGATCCAGCGTCCGGTCACTGGACCGACGCTGGCATCAGCTCTGTTTTCACTTCTATCTTCTCCACCCTTGCTCCAATATGCCAACCACAAGAATTTGCATCCGGCGCAATAGAAAATAGGCATTCCATTTTCCTGAAAACGCCGAGAGAGGGACCCAAACCCATCTCAACCCTGCAAACACCACCTTCTTTGTAGATGTGCCAACACCACCAAGTGTATCATCTTGTGCACAGGTGTTAGCATATTTTCACAAACATTTTCAAGGGTGTTAGCACTCCACTAGATCCTAAATGCATATGCAATGAGTTAGAGCATCTAGTGGCACTTTGATAACCGTATTCCGATACGAGTTTCACCTCTCTTAATAGTACGGCTATCAAATCTAAATGTGATCACACTCTCTAAGTGTCTTGATCATCAAAATAAAATATCTCCTATGATTTATACCTTTGCCTTGAGCTTTTTGTTTTTCTCTTTCTTCTTTTCAAGTTTAAGCCCTTGATCATCTCCATGCTATCACCATTGTCATGCTATGATCTTCATTAGCCTTTCTACTTGAAGTGTGCTACCTATCTCATGATCACTTGATAAACTAGGTTAGCACTTAGGGTTTCATCAATTTACCAAAACCAAACTAGAGCTTTCACCTAGTCAAAGTTAAGAAAGTTTGACATACACATATCCCATAATGACTTATATTTTGGGATAGAGGAAGTATATGCTAATGGAAGTAGTCAACTGGAAGTGGCAATGAACACAACAATACTTTCATATTATATGCTAATAAGAGCACAAAGAAACATAGGAGAATTGACTTATATACTAATGGTGGAAATATTTGTTTAGAAAATTGTAGAAGGTTCACCAGTCTCACCATGTATAACCTGCACATCTTTTATTTGGCACCACTGATGTTTCCTTCCATGCATGATTATTGTTTCCTTCCATGCATGATTATTGTTTCATGTATGATTATTGTTTTCTTTCATGTATGATTATTGTTTTCTTTCATGCATGTGGTCTCAGGTGATCGATTTGTTTCTTTCAAATCAGGCGGGGATCGCAGAGATGATAATTTCTTTTTCTATTCGCGCCTTTCTTTTTCTCGCTCGCCCGTTGGACAGCGTGGGAGGTGGGATCAATCGCATGGAGTGGCAGATGAACGAACCAAGGCAATTATCGTACCAAAACGATGTCAACACTTTATTCTTTTTAGTTGTAGAAGATTGACGGAGCACGAGCACGCACACTACTTTCAGCATGGCAGCTAGCGCGTGCACGGGCACCCGTGCGGCCGTGCCCGTGCCGGCATGGGTCCGCGAGACCGCGACCACGTGTTTGAGGCAGCGGTGTCTGGTCTAGTGCCGAGCGGGCGGAAGCAGAACGGCGCAGCGTTAGAGGCTGGCTTGGCGCTAGTAAGAACGGCGCCGAGCTCGGCGTCAAGATCTACGGCGCCGAGCTGCTTGTCATATCACCGTCACATCTGCATTGAGCTCAAGAGCTTGGCGTCAAGCTAAGGGTTTAGGTTTTGAAATTTTAACTCTAGGATATATTTGTGATTTTTTTTAAAAAGGGCTAAAAATAAAAAAAATCGGACGTTCCGTCGCTGCCAGCCCACTTGTTGCCTCACGTCCGCACCCGTCCCTGGCTCGCGCCCCAGCCGGCGCAGCCCAGGCGACGATGGGAACAGAGGCGCTCGCCGCCAGCCGGCGCAGCCCAGGCGACGATGGGAACAGAGGCGCTCGCCCAGGCGGCCGGGCCAGCGGCGCTCGCCCAGGCGGCGGCCGGTCCTGCAGCGCTCGAGGAGGCCCATGCGGCGCATCTTAAGGAGGACGCTGTCGGCGACGCGCAGTGACGAGCAGACCCTCGAGGACAGCGTTGTAGTGCGCGGTGTCGATCTCGGCGGCGGCATCGGAGCCCCATGGCGCGGCGGCAGCAAGGCAAATCAAGGCGCTGCAGCGGCGGCGACCTCCACCTTAGTTGGTCGTGGCAGCAACAGCAAGACGGCAGCCCAATCCCCTTGGTCACAGCAACGGGTTTGTTTCTTCCCCAATCACCTACACTTAGTTTGTTTGCCAATCTCCTACTATATAGTTCTTCCCAATCGTTAGCAGATGTGTCCGTTTCTTCCCCAATCACCTGCTATATAATTTCGTAGTGTGTGGCCAGAATATGCAAGCTTTTGACTCCTGGATAAGTAGATAGATAAAGTGGCCAGAATATGAATTGCAATCACCTGCTGAATAAGTTCCATTGCTAATTTCCCTGTAACTAAGTGCATGTCTGTTTGCTCAAACCGTGCTGCAAGAAAAAATATAGTGCCTACATTCTGTTATCAATAAGTGCTCTCTGTTATGATCCTGACAGCAGAAATCATGAACTACTGCTGTCATTTGATAATTTTCAGTTTACCAAACCAAGTACTACCTTGTTTTTCAGATTCTGAAAATAGAGAGCATGCATCTGTAACGGTTGTGTGAACTTACTTTGAATTATGTATCAACTATGTGGTTTCTATTAGGCATGATAGGCATTCAAGAATCTGATAGGTTTCTGTTAGGCATGATAACTGAACAAACTGCTAAAGTGTTTCAGAGAAGTAGAGCAGTCTTGAATTGTTCCTACTGAAAGCACTATGACTTTGATGTTGCTTGGTAGTGTTCAGTTTCATATAACTAGGCAACTGAATTAGCAGTATGCAACTTATGTGCACCATTTTGAAACTTAATGGCTTTGTGAACTATTTTTTGCAGGGATAAAGATTATGTGGCCATGAAGTGTTTCATGTGGTGTTCATATGCTGAACTGGATGTAAACCACTGAACCTTGAGAAAGTGGTGTTCATCTATATTAGGCCCCGTTCGGCTGGTAGAATTTTAGCTGAAACTGGCTGAAAAACACTGTTATGGCTGAATTGTTGTGAGAGAAAACACTGTTCCGACGGAAAAAAGAAGCCGAACAAGCCGAATATGGGGTAAGCCGTGGTCACCAAATTGAGATGATTATCGACTGTTATACTTCACCTGAACTGTACACTGTCTATAACAAATTGATGAATGGACGACACCTACTGCTACGATCTTAAGGCGTTCACGTTGCTGACCCCAGGGCTGGAGGAATTTACGGTCTCGAATCAGCCATATTTGAAGGTTTATTCTGGTGGAGACCTGCCGTGTGTGGCGAACCTCAAGATTGCCCCGTGGTCACATGGCTACTCCGATTACGATGACATGAACACTAAGCTTTTACCTCATTCAGCGTTGCAGGTTCACCCGAAGTGCCTTGTTGAGCGTCTTGAAATTCCACAGGTACGCGTATACATGCATGATAACATATTTCATGACAGTGGCCTACAAACTCATCCCAAACTAATAAAACACAAGGAACGAATCAAATGTAAACCAGCTTGGCCATATGAATCTCTGTTTGATTTTGTCCTTTAGAGAGGGCGGTCAGGTTCTTTGATGCCTCATCTGCCATATAGCTATATGTCACATACTCGTATTTGAACCATTGATCCACCCATAAGAAATAAAGATTTTAACCGCTAAATTGTGGATGTAATTTTGATTAGAAATTTTATTAAAAGCTGGATTAGCTGAAGGTTCAACTAATAAAAAAATGTGAATTGAAATATTAAGTAGGTTTTTGTCTAATCCAATTTAAATAAATATATATCCGCAATCTCCTGATGAGGACTAGCATGTGAAAAATCTAAAGAGGTCTTCCGTCATAATCATCAGAGGATAGATCAATCCTTGACATGTTGGCAATAACTCCTTGTCGACTTTAATCATAGATGAAATTACATATTTTTGTGGGTCCTGAAAGGTCACGAAACTCGATATTTAACTAAAGCAACACATGAATAGTATAAAAATTAAAGTTATTGTTTATTTACCTCTAAGTATTTATGTGCTTTGCAATAGGAGAAAAAAATCTATCAAAATTATATTTTAATTTGATAGAGGCTTAGTATTGTCATATTGTCGCCGGCATTTACTTATATTATGGATGTCATGGTCATAACAAAATAAATTATAGCCTTCAAGTTTTATAGAGTGAAACATAAATAATATGTATATCGGTCCTATTGTCGTTCTTTATGAACATGTTAGTTTTTTTCTCCCGTCGCAACGCACGGGCATGCTTGCTATCTATACATAATATAACTAGTATTAAAGAGCGGATTAATTAATTCTTTGATTCATCTTTCTTTTTTTACTTTCTAAAGTGTCATCACGCCCTGCGTGTCCCATATGTAACTCGAACTCACCACCCGTGATACAATTTAAAATAATTCACATCCAACAATGATACAGAGTGCAATTTCAAGATGTATTGAGTTTCATTACAATACACAAGCACGCTTACTGGTATTTCTCTAAAGACAAAATATATTCTCTCTTATTTTCCTTTTAATTATATTTAAGAAATACAATAAGGCAAACAATCAAACACATACGCATGTTATCAAGCACTCATAAGATATTTACTAGTTAGTTCTCCGCGCGTTGCCACGGTGGTTATTGTAGCCAGGATTAAATATATGAATCATTACAAGAAGATAAACTCAAATGGGTTTATGTGGATGTTCATCACGGATGACATCTTCTGAGAGTAGCCAAATGAAATAAGACGACGATGTATTAGTATACGTATTGCTTGCATATGTGTAGTTAGAGACGCGAAGACCGGAGTTGAATAGACTGTTGATAGGTTTTAGGCTAAGTATAGACGTCAGGTTACCATTGCACATCATATACAATAAGAGTAACTAAATAAAGGTAACAACGATAGAATGTGCGCGCTTGCTCATAACAATCTAATAAAGGGTATTAAAATGAATGTGAAACATATAATTTAGTAAAAGGAAAACAAGGTGAGTTGTTTTTGAACGACTATGGCGGTTATATATGATCATATACACATGTAGGATAAAAGATCACGGCTCTAGTCATCTTAGCCTAATGTTGATATTTGGGACCAATTACTGCGCATACATGGTAGCTAGGCATATGACACCCTCCTGCTATGAAAATTATTGACAAAGAAAACAGTAGTGATTGTCATTACACAAAGGCAGCATTGCAGCTAATAAATTCATGATGTTTAACAGGATTCTACATTGACTCAAAATATTAGATATAAGAACAAGAGCAATATAGAAGCACATATGCATGGTTGTCTTAATTGCACAGAGCATTTTTTGGGCATTGTAGGAGCACATGCCAATATTGTTTGAGCGATGAGGAAACAGAAACTAAAGTATCTGAATATGCGTACATCATTGAAGAGTATTAGGCAAGAGTAGTTGTTTTGTCAGAGCTAAAATAATTTGCTCGAGAAGCAAACAGTGTACAGTCGTAGGATGTGGGATGATCTGTGCACGTACCCAGCCACATGCTGGCTGTGTGAGTGTAACGGACCAACGGTGGCCCACGGCAAGTTGCAAGCGACATGCCAAACGCCAACGCCGACGCCGAAAGTGCCGAGTGGCCATGCTGGCCGACCACTGTGGTGTGCCTGCTGATGGCGACGTTGTGCCACTCCCCACCACCCACCCACCCAGGCTGCATCATATCAAGGCAGGCATGCATGAGCATGAGCATAACGACGCGTCCACCCTTTGTTAAATTTGCTAGCCGTACGTGACCATATATATTATTACATTTATTTATTTACATGCATGTGAACTTGCCATTTGGGCACACGTAGCAAACAAACAAATACTATCTCCAAACAGATACTATTATCTCTTATAATAGCATATAGCATCATGCATGAGACCACTAGTTTGTCACCACCGATCTATACGAGTTAATCGGAGACCTTGTGCTGTCAATTTGACTGCATAGTGTGTAGTATAGGGTCAGGCTGCTTGTAAAGGCGTTTTGACATTTTTTTAATATATCTTTTTTTTTGAAAGGAGATCAACTTTGCTTTTAAGAAAGCAATAAGAGTTTTACATTTTTTTTAAATATATCAAAAGCTATCTATCTAGAAAGTCATTAACGTCTTGTAATTTAAAATGGGAGAGTCACGCTGCTTGTCTCCATGCATGCCACCAACTCCGTCAGTTGTGGCAACATCTGGCGTCCCATATGCTCCTAGTTGCTGTAGTGAAAAACTGAAAAGAGACCCCACGGCAAGCAAGGGCAGCATTGGAACACTGGTGCGTCCTGGAGTTCTCAGCATCGGTTGTATCGAGAAGAGAATCCTCATCTAGGTACGGCTACGGCTGTCAATTGTCGTCACCAACAACAGTCAACAGGGTTACTCTCACGTCAACCTGTTAGCGGTGCAAATATCATGCATGTCCATCGGGGACATTAGCAATGCCAGCACAAATTAATAAGAGTCTCTGATGCGATATGATTCCGCGGTCTAAATTTCAAATTTCAAATATGGTTCAAGGTACCATTTTATCACGCTAGCTAAATTAATATTAATTGCTAGATAAACACAGTAGTTGCCTAAATAAATACTACAAAGTGTGAATACCGAAATTCGTGCACGTCTTGTTAATTAAAAATAGATAGAGGATGTAATTCTCATGAAACATGTTATGCTAAACGCTAGCTCAAAAACAGCTCCACGAGATAAGCTCAAAAAAGAGAAGCTACTTTTTTTACTACAAGAGTGAATCCATCTAAACGTGGCTTCTGGCTCTTTGGATGAAGGCAAAGAAGCTATTTTTTGTACTACAAGGGTGAATCCACTAAACATGGCTTCTCATCTAACTCTTTAGATGAAGGCGGTTTCTTTTGGCGTGCGTGAAATAAAACAAATGAATGAAAATGGTGATGTTCTACTGGCGTTATCTTGAGAACCGCTTGGTTTAAGGTTACCGCTAGTGTCGCAGGGGATCAAACCCACGACCTCAAGCCTTGTGTGTTTGCTTCCTTATCACTGCATCTCAATGTTACTTACAATTCAATATTGTAATACATATTTGAGACGCTAAACAAATTCAAATGATGAAAGTTGGAACTAAAAAGTTGTAAAGCTTTCTGAGTCCTACAACTTTGGTTTAGCCCTTCTCTTCCTCCAAGGTCATTTGATAAATTAAAAAATAAATTTAAAAATTTAAAAACTTAAAACAAAATTTCTGGATACATAATGATTTCAAATAAAAAAAGTAGTCAACTATAAAGCTACAAATCTTTTTGAGCACTACAAAGTTGATTTAGGCCATTTTCCACATCCGAGGTCATTTAAAAAATAAAAAAATAAATTTCAAATTATTTGTATTAGAGGCAACTTAAGAGAACTGGAAGTGTAAATTCATAAACCGAAGGTTTTCATAAGGCCATCGCCAGTGTAAATCTTGGATTTACAATGGTGGTGGCCTTAAGAAAATCGCCCATATAGATTCTATTTACACTGGTGGTTTTTTTAAGGCTATCAGCAATATATATCCAAGATTTACATTTGCAGTTTTTTAATCCAACCGTCAGTATAGATATGCTTACACTGGTACATAGCTATGGGTCAATATTTTTGTTTCTACTACCACCTACTGCCAATGAAAAAATATGAGACGCCGATAAAATCTATTTATGTACTAGTGTAAGCTCTACCGGGCCCTGCCTTAATTACAGGTATGGACTTCTTGAACTGTAAACAAATTGTACAATGCTTGTTTATATTCTCCGGCCAGTCTCAGTAGAGTGTTTTATGAACGTTGTTTCCAAAACTGACATATCGTATAAAATGAAATGAAATTTGGATGAAACACTCGCTCTCAATGGAGAGTTTCATTATGTGGTTTCGTTGACATTTAATTCCATAACTCATAGAGAATTGGTAATCGTGCCAACAGAGTTTTCATCATTTGTTCTCTCTCTTCTTAAATACGCTGTCATGTCATCAAAAAATGCCTATGTGGTAACCTATTTAGTGCAAATGAAATTTACATGAAACTCACACTGAGTCTGGCCTTCTTATACCTCGAAAACTCACGTTCAAAATTCCTTCTCTCGTTAAATGAATGTATATGTATATACACGAGATTGTACTTATTTCATGGATAGAAAAGAAAATTTTATCGTTTGTTTAGACCGGAAAGAAAATGGTCGAAAATTACTCTCGCGCTAAACGAAACAAAACTGAGGCGGCATTGCACTTGGCAAAGGAGTGATATTTGAACCCCCCATTATTTACCTATGGAATGGATACATATGAAAGCAGTCCTTACGAATATTAACATGTGGAATCAATCCTTTCCATAGAGAACGTTCTCAAGGGTGACCATGCTCTAACATTCTCATAAAATATTTCAACGCAAAGGAGACAGCGTGATGATAGTTTTTTAACAGTATCATCAAATCAGATAGCGGGTTCGGCAACCCTGTTTGATTGATGGTTTCTGTGTCTGATAAGCCAGCTGAAGCTGTTTTGTTGTGAGAGAAAAATACTATTTCATAGCTGATAAGTTCAAGCGAATTGGATGAAAACCCTCCAAGTGGATTGAGGGTCGTGATGATAGTTGTTAACACGGTTTATTAAGTAGCGGCATCTATAACAGTCCCATTAACAAAAAAATGTAACAGCATCTATGGGCCCTACTTACCTTTATTTGGCCCCACCTGTCATCCTCTATTTTTTCCTATTTTTTAGAAGCCCTCCTTTGCATGGGTCACCTCTCTTCTCCACCGGCCGCCCGCCCGCTGCCTGCGCACTACCGCCCCGAGCTGACCGGCACAGGGCCACCGTAGCTCACGCGCCCCGGCGCCCGCCTGCTGGTCTCCTTGGAGATCTTTTTTATTTCTAACCCTTTTTAAACTATTTCCAAATTTGACACTGTATTTTTTTATTTTCAAATCTAACACTTATGGTCACGCCTACTGCCACGGCACGGCGAAACAACGCTGCCGCGCCATGCATGGCGGCGCGGTAGGACTAGTGATGTGGCGATGACCCGGGCGCAGACCGGAGACATGGCAGGCTCTGCCGCGCCGCAGATCTGGGCGTGGCACTGTCGCGCCATCGCACACGGCGCGGCGAAACCGCGGCGAAGTGATACACCCTTGCTCCCTCTCTCCCTTTGTTTGTCACTGCGTCGAGGCCGGACACCCGCTTCCCACGCTCGCACCCTTCACCAGCGCCGTCCCTCACTCCCAGACAGCCTCCCGGAGGCCGCGCCGCTGTCGGCCGCCTCCCCCGTCCTCCCTCCCTCCCAGTTGGCCTCCAGGAGGCCGCATCGTCGCCGTTCGCCCCCCGTCTTGGGTGGCTGCCGCCCGTCCTCCCTGGCTGCCTACCTCCCTCCTTCCCCCAAGCTTCTCCTCGACCTCCATCAAGGTATTCATGCTCTTATTTGTTGTTTGAATTATGGATTTAAAGATTACGATTGGTAGCTAGGGTTTAGAGGAATAGTAGGATTGGTAGCTAGAGATTGATAATGGAGGATTCGTACTTAGGGTTTGGAGGAAAAGATTAGTTAATTTTCTCTATGTGAAGGCTAATTAGTTAGTTAGAACTATTAGTTAGAGCTATCGGTGCGTAAGTGTAGGTTATATATATTTTTGTTTTAATGCAAATGGTTCACCTTTACATTGCTTTAGTACTTTTTTGTTTTACATGAATTTGTGATGTTTTAATTGATGTTAAATTACAACCTGAAGGGGACCGTGATGCCTAAGAGGGGGGGGGGTGAATTAGGCAACTTAAAACTCTAACTCTAAACTATGGCCTCTTTTTCTAACCCTAGCAAAACCTATGCAAAAGATAAACTATCTAAATGTGCAACTACGGTTTTGCTAGTGTGTTGCTATTTCTACCGCAAAAGGAGTAATGTAATCAATGTAAATGCGAAAGCTAAAGAGCAAGGTAGAGATATGCAAACTCCTGAAAACGACTCTGGTATTTTTATCGAGGTATCGAGAAGCGCGCAAGTTTCCCTCTAGTCCTTGTTGGAGCCCCTCACAAGGGCCAAGCTCCTAGTCGGGTAACTCCGTGGATAGCCTCGGGCCTTCCCCATGCGCAAGTGGGTCTCCGATCTGCCTTCTGGCAAGCCTGTCCTGGATGCTCCCCGCCGTCTTCACTATCAAGCTTCTAGCCGAAACGCCGCGGCCCTTGTTCCGTCCGGTACACGGTTACGGCCTCACCACAAATGTGGTTGGTGTGATCTCGCAAGACTACAAGCCCCTTCGATGTACAACAATGGTGTGCGCAAGCACCGAGTGGTAAGAGGTATGCAAACCTCACTAAACACTAGGCCTAAACCTAGAGCAAGCGCATAAGAGGTGGTCTAATCAACCTAAGCACTTCGCAAAGTACCTACGCTAATCACCTAATGAAACACTAAGCACTATACAAGTGGAGATCACTAAAATGGTGTATCAACACCCTTGGTATGTTTTCTCAGCTCCACTTACTTCATTTGGCCGGTTAGGGGGTGTATTTATAAGCCCCACTGAGAAAGTAGCCGTTGGGGACGAAATCCCATTTTTCTGCTACTAACCGGACGCTGATCACGTCCTGACCGGACACGTCCGGTCATCCCGACCGTTAGAGCCACGATAAAATGATCGGACGCTGCTAGCGTCCGGTCACATGCCACTGGACGCGTCCGGTCGCAATTTTGCCGCTCTAGAACCTTTCTATACTTGATTGGACGCTGCAGTCCAGCGTTCGGTTGATTTGCCTCCAGCGTCCGGTCGCTACTGCTGATGCCGAGCCTCTTAATCGGATCATCCAGTCGCTTTCCACCAGCGTCCAATCCAGCGTTCGGTCACCTCTGTGAGCTCGTTTCTTCGCGATCTTGCGTCCGGCTTGGTTCCTATCTTCGTGTTTGGAGTTTGCTTGATATCTTAGGTCTTCTCTTGTGCTTCTAGGGTCTTGCTTAAGGTGTTGATCATTGGATCATCACGTTGCCTTCATCCAAGTCACGTCTTGCACCCTATTGAACTACAAAATAACCACTTGCAAATTCATTAGTCCAATTTGGTTGTGTTTGCCATCAAACACCAAAATCCAAAGTAAATGGGCCTAGGGTCCATTTTCCTTACAATCTCCCCCTTTTTGGTGATTGATGACAACACGACCAAAGTAAGCAAATAATAAAAAAATTGGAATTTAAAACTATCTACTTGCTACGATGCAATGCAAAGGGTAAGGTCATATGATGCTAAAAGATACTACTTGTAAGACTAAGAGATACCACTTAAAAACTTATCTTGCCCTTGCAAAATGTCCCCATGTGGTATTATGGATTTAAGCCACAAATTCTCCCCATTACATAGGATAATTCATAATCCACTATCCTCACTTTCTCGGACCATTATCACTTGTAGGCCATTATCACTTGTAAATTATTATGATCTAGCTTTTGGTCCTACAAATTAATGCTTGCTTTTGGTCATCTAAATTCTCCCCCTTTGGAATCAAACATTGAAAAGGAAGACATTAGTAGCACAAGGGAGGGTCAAACTTTGTGATCCTTTGTGTGTAGAGTAGAGTAGGTCACAAAATTTGACTCTCACATTATAAAGATTAAGCTCCCCCTAAATATATGCATACATATGGTAGAAGGCAAAGCATATGCATAATTGACAAATTATTGTTCAAGGGAATTTAATCTATATAATGCATGGAGAAAGCATATAAATATCAAAATAAAATCAACATGATGATATCGGTTTAGAAATACCACTTGTGGAAACTAATTTGATTTCTACCACTTGCAATAGGTGGTGGATATTTGAAGTATGATGCTTAACTCTGGGGACTCCATTTTCCTTGCAATGAGACTACTACACACATGGTAAACTTGAAAAGGTGTTAGTCTCAAAGCATCCAACTTGTAGAGTAACCTCCCCCTAAATTTGTGCACACAAGTATGGAATACTTGTAGAAAACATGCACATTGATTTTAGAGTAAAAAATACCACTTGAAAGATGACATCACATGAATGTGAAAATCATTTTCGAAGGTGATATTCGGGAGAAATCATCTACAATTTGGACTTTGGCACATATTAGATGAACAATTAAAAGACAAGCTATGTGCCGTGCTCCTAAGCAATTTTAAACCATGTAGGTTTGCTCCAAAGGTTAAGAATGACACCAAGCAAGCCTACCATAAGATATACCTAGTGTATGTATGACAAAAGATATAAGCATGCAAATGCAAACATAGGCATGAAAGGTAACTAGATGCTTAAAGATACCAATTTGTAAGAAATACCACTTATAGGAAATGCAAATTGATACAACTTGAAGAAAATTAAATCTAGTTACCTAACATGAGAAGGGGAATTTGGGTCCATAATATTCACTAACCCACTTGACAATGACTTTGCCCATAATGATGCACCCCATGAAATGCATCCACACTTTACCAAGTCTCCAAATTCCTCGACGTCCATTGGACTTCTCACTTCCCTTTCAGGATCCAAACCTTCTTGGTGCTCTTCATATTGGAAATGATCTCCTTTGGCACCCAAAAGCGTTTGACCCCATTGTTGGCTTGCTTGTTTACCTTGATGGCCACCACCTTGTCATTTTTCTTCCTCTTCAAGAGATAAGGTGTGGATGCCTTTTTGTCCACCTTGTTGGTGTAGGTGTTGGAGAGCTTGCTTGTTTGCTTCTTCTCTTTCTTCTTTGCTCCTCCCCCATTCTCCACCTTGCACTCATAGGACTTGTGACCTTCCTTGTGGCATACATAGCAAACCACGGTTTCTCCTTCATCAAGCTTCTTCACTCCCTTGACGGTGTTATCTTGATGAAATTGGGCTTGCTTCGCTTTGCCTTTCACTTGAGTCAAGTCCTTGGTGAGGCGAGCTACTTCTTGCTTGACTTGCTCATTCTCCTTTGCAACCTCTTGTGTGCATGTATCTACAACAACTTTCTCAACACATACTTGATTGCACAAGGATGAGTCTAAACATAAATCATTACAAGAAGTAGATGCATCTTTTTTATACATGTTAAAGATAGAACTTTTCTTTTTAGATGCCTTGGTGGAGGTTGTACTAACGGCTTCAAGATTAGCAACTTTATTAGTTAGCTCATCACAATATTTGCACATGGTTTCCATTTTAGCAAGCAAACTTTTATAAGCATCTTGTGAGCTAGCTAACTTTTCTTTTAATTTTTCATTTTTCTTTACAAGTTGCTCATCATTGATTGTGCATGCATTTGTTGTTGTACTAGCCTCAAGTTACTCAATTTTAGTAGATAGTTCAACATTGAGATTAGTAAAGTTCTCATATTGTTCAAGCAAAGTTTTGTATGCTTCTTGTGAACTATCTAGCTTTTCTTTTAATTTTTCGAGCTTCTTTTGTTGACTAGTGCAAACTTTAGTATAATTAAGATTTTGTTGTACAATTTCATCATAAGAAGGCATTTCATCATCACTATCACTCTCACTAGAGGATGAGCTTTCGTTACCTCGTGCCATAAGGCACAAATGAGAAGAGCTTGATGATGAGTGCTTGTGCCCTCGCCTCTTGTGATGGTGTTCTTCTTCACTTGAAGAATCATCCCATGACCTTATTGATGTGAGGGCTTGGTTCTTGCATGCCTTCTTCTTTGTCTTGGGTGTGGGCTTGTTTGAACAAACTTGTACAAAGTGCCCCAACTCGCCGCATCCATAGCATCCTCTCTTTCTTTGCTCATTTCTTTGATTGGTGAAAATGAGATCTTGGATTTGGATGGGCACACCCTTGACATTGAGCCTTTGAATCATCTTCTCCATCTTGTTGATTAGTTTGATTGATTCTTCATCAAGGTAAGAGGTGGAGGCGGAAGATTGATCATCTTCACTTGAATCTTCATCGTCATCATCGTCGTCCTCATCTTCTTCTTCATCTTCACTTAAGGAGCTTGAGCTTGAGCTTGTCTCAACTTGCTTGCCCTTCATCTTCTTTTTCTCGCCACATGCGAGAGCTTTGCCTTTGCTCGATGAAGAGGCTTCGTCTTGACCCATCTTACATGACATTTCAAATGCCACTATCTTGCCAATGACTATGCCTGGGGTCATGGTGCTCAAGTTCTCCATGTTGTGAAGGATGGTGATGATGCTTGCATATTTCTTTTGTGGTAGCACGGAGATGATCTTCCTCATGATGTCCGCATCATCTAGCTTAGTTAATCCTATTGAATGGAGCTGATTGATAATTAGATTCAAACGAGAATACATATCACGAACAAGCTCATCATCATTCATTTTAAAGGAATCATAATTTTGTTTAGCTAGACAATATTTTTGCTCACGGACATTAGATGTGCCATCATGGAGCTCTTGAAGTTTTAACCAAATTTCATGTGTCGTATTTAAAGTGAACACTTGGTTAAACACATCCATACTAAATGATTCAAACAAGCAATTCTTAGCTCTAGCATTGAAATTCATTTCCTTTTCTTCACTCTTTGTGGGTTTATCAAGATTCTTAATGGGTTTCATCCCGTCACGAGTGACTCTCCAAACACCCAAATCAACCGCCTCAAGATGACAAGCCATTCTAGCTTTATAATAGGGGAAGTTAGTGCCGTCAAAGTGCGGAGGCCTAGAGGTATCCATCCCAACAAATCTTAATAGTGTCGGTTCAACGACGGTTAAGCCAAAGGTCTAAATTGAGCCAATCTTGCTCTGATACCACTTGAAGGGGACTGTGACGCCTAAGAGGGGGGGGGGGGTGAATTAGGTAACTTAAAACTCTAACTCTAAACTATGGTATCTTTTTCTAACCTTACCAAAACCTATGCAAAAGATAAACTATCTAAATTTGCAACTATGGTTTTGCTAGTGTGTTGCTATCTCTACCGCAAAAGGAGTAATGTAATTAGTGTAAATGCGGAAGCTAAAGAGCAAGGTAGAGATATGCAAACTCCCGTTGACGACTTCGGTATTTTTACTGAGGTATCGAGAAGCGTGCAAGCTTTCTCCTAGTCCTTGTTGGAGCCCCTCGCAAGGGCCAAGCTCCCGGTTGGGTAACTCCATGGATAGCCTCGGCCTTCCCCATGTGCAAGTGGCTCTCTGATGTGCCTTCTGGCAAGCCTCTCCTGGATGTTGCCCACCGTCTTCACTATCAAGCTTTCGGCTGAAACGCTGCGGGCCTTGTTCCCTCCGATACACGGTTGCGGCCACACCACAAATGCGGTTGGTGTGATATCGCAAGACTACAAGCCCCTCTGATGAACAACAATGGTGCGCGTAAGCACCGAGTGGTAAGAGGTATGCAAACCTCACTAAACACTAGGCCTAAACCTAGAGCAAACACATAAACGGGGGTCTAATCAACCTAAGCACTTCGCAAAGTACCTACGCTAATCACCTAATGAAACACTAAGCACTATGCAAGTGGAGATCACTAAAATGGTGTATCAACACCCTTGGTATGTTTCCTCAGCTCCACTTACTTCATTTGGCCAGTTAGGGAGTGTATTTATAAGCCCCACTGAGAAAGTAGCCATTGAGGATGAAATCCCGCTTTTCTGCTACTGACCGGACGCTGATCATGTCCTAACCGGACGCGTCCGGTCATCCCAACCGTTAGAGCCATGATCAAATGATCGGACACTGCTAGCATCCGATCACATGCCATCGGACGCGTCCGGTCGTAATTTTGCCACTCTAGAACCTTTCTGTACTTGATCGGATGTTGCAGTCCTACGTTCGGTTGATTTGCCTCTAGCGTCTGGTCGCTACTGCTGATGCCGAGCCTCTTGATCGGAGCATCCGGTCGCTTTCCTCCAGCGTCCGGTCACCTCTGTGGGCTCGTTTCTTCACGATCTTGCGTCCGGCTTGGTTCCTATCTTCGTGCTTGATCTTTGCTTGATATCTTAGGTCTTCTCTTGTGCTTCTAGGGTCTTGCTTGAGGTATTGATCATTGGATCACCACATTGCCTTCGTCCAAGTCACGTCTTGCACCCTATTGAACTACAAAACTACCACTTACAAATTCATTAGTCTAATTTGCTTGTGTTTGTCATCAAACACCAAAATCCAAAGTAAATGAGCCTAGGGTCCATTTTCCTTACACAACCATTTTATTAG
The DNA here is from genome assembly GCF_019320115.1 of Miscanthus floridulus. Lineage (NCBI taxonomy): Eukaryota > Viridiplantae > Streptophyta > Magnoliopsida > Poales > Poaceae > Miscanthus > Miscanthus floridulus. The sequence goes on from NC_089582.1 coordinate 38,004,463, forward strand.
ATGGAAGACATGTATCAGGAGCAGTTGTGGCAAAAATGGGGTCATCTTAGAGAATTATACCCCGACATGTCTAGCAAAGATGCCTCCGTCCCTCCTGACCTCCCTATCTCTAACTATGACTATGGTTTTCCTACCGACGTGTTTCAATCGAGACATCCAAACACAGCGGCGCGTTGCTTCTACACATGCAGTCGTTTTAATGTAAGTGATTCTTTCCCTATCTTTTTTTTCTTCATTTGTGTTACTAGGTTACTAATATTTTGTTGGAATCTTGTTGTGTAGTCCTATGAGAGGTGCTTTTTCTTTCAATGGATCGATGGTCCAGACAAGTTTGACCCAAGGTACCTCCTTTTCAATGATTGGTGGAGAGGGAGACATCCATGTGAGCACTTTGAGTTGTGGGTTCCACCTCCCCCTAACCCCCCACCAATGACGGCTAAGGAGAAACACTTAGCCATAGTTAGATGACTCGAGGAACCTCCTGTATGCGAATACGGAGATCGAGCTATGATAAACCCTAGGAATACGTTGAAGTTTGTGTGTCCAAACAAGCATGAAGTAAGTGGAAAGTGTATCTATTGAAATGTTGAGCTATATGTGTTCATGTACTAATGTCACCTTTTTAGGTGTTTTCAATGGAGAAGTGTCATTTCAAGGAGTGGCTCTATGGTCCTAAGAATCAATGGCTGGAAGAGCCACCAAAGGAAAAGGAAAAGAAGAAAGAAAGGGTAATTTATAAAGCACCTCCTGTCATGTGCGAATGTGGTGTTAAATCCAACTACGGCCTAGTCCTTTTGGAGCTTGGAATAGGCTATTATTGCGGCCATATGGTTGACTATAATGAGGTTGGTTATTGTTGTGGAAAACATGAAATCATTTTTTTCTTTTGCTAAGACTTATGATCTAATTTTTTGTTTCAATAGAGCACTAGGAAATCCAAGTGGAAATCTTATGATGGTCAAGCTAGGTTCTTGGATGAGTTGAAGGGGAGGCAAGTGTGGGGTTGGACCACTTTACTTATCCTCCACTTGTCATCACTTTGTCTCTTTCATGTATTTAACCTCCACATACAACCATTTTTGCATATGACGTGGTACCTCAACTCCTGATCTGAATGAGTGACGGTGTACGGCCTACGGTGATAGACAGCATAGTTCTGAAGGAACAACTTCATCTCTGACATTGTATTGAACACCATCCCCTTGCTAAGGATTTCATTCTCATGGTCATACAATGATTTCCTACACATCTGCAGACCAGTGTCACAAACTGCCATATCCATCATGCTGGCATTCCTATAGTTCAAAACACCACTGAAAGGTACGTTCATCGACCTCAGCTGCATAAGCTCTATCGCTGTGTAAGGTGGTGGTGGAACATACTGCTGTGCTTCACTAATTCTACCCCATGAATCATAGGGGGTATCATCCGCTGGCAAATCTATGACTAGTCTACCTTGAGCCGGCATAGCATGAAGTACCTCAATTGGTATTAGTAATGGCATAGCATGAACTGGTACCGGCATGGTATCAACCGGTGTTGGCATAGCATCTTTACCTCCTTGATCATCATCTGAATCGTCTGAATCACTGCTAACTACATCACCAATCCTGTCCTCCTCCTCCTGCTCCTCCTATTACCGTTCAAACTCATTCACATTGAAGTCATTGCTTATACAACCTACTAGAGTTGAATGAAACTGCTCTTGCGTCAACTGACCATCCAAATCCATATTACCCTGAGTTGCTTCCCCTTTGACCCCAAATTCTTGTTCATTGCCTCCAACACCGTCAATGTATGACCCGTCCTAGAGACCCTGCATCATGTACCCATTCTCCACCACCACCTCAGCCATGGGCACATTGGAGCCTTGGATCACCCTATTGTAGCATGACCAGTGAGCAGGGTCACACAAGGGCATCAGGAAATAGTGTGCCTTAGTCTTCCCACTATCAAACCTCTCCTTCACTGTGAAATCACCGCCAAACTTTAGATTCAAATGGACACAAAGGTCGTTGAAGCTAGGAGGTTCATCAAACCATTCCAATTCTTCTTCCATATCCTCAAACATACCATCTTCTTTCCTAACACTTCCTCCATAAAAAACTCGGACACAACAATCCATCTACAAAAGCATTTGAGGAAACTTCATCAAGTTGTCGAAATCATCGTACGTACTATCTATAGTAATATCAATACCTATACTAACTATAAATATACTAGCTAATCCAATATAAACACATATACAAGACTAACTACAATAACTATTTATACTAACTACACTAACTAACTAAACTAACTAACTTTACTAACTATACTAACTTACTATATGTGGTAGAACCGCCCAAAGTAACATACTTACGGAGGCACTCGTCTTCCACCAGACGCTAAGCACCCCGAAAGCAAGCTACAACGGGCGGTATCCATCGGGCACACCCCAAGGAAGAACCCGAAAGATCCACATTTTTCCCCAAGGATCCAATAATGAGAACGAGTTACAATAATTAATCCATTATATACATCCAGAGTTCTAAAAAATTACATTATAACATTTCCAAAGTCAAAGTGCGGAATATTAAACAACAGAATAAAAGTAAACATCTAGCGATAAAGAACAAGAATCCGTCTGTGCCCACCAGAAGAATCCTTCACACAATGGTACTCCTCAAGCATTACCTACAACAAGGGTAAATAAACCCTGAGTACACAATGTACTCGCAAGACTTATCCGACTAGTGGGAATAGTTTCCCGACTCCAAGGGATATGCAAAGCTTTATGGTTTGCCAGTTTCCTTTTTGCATAAAGCAATACTAATAGTGAGTCTTTATTTATGTTATTATTAATAGCCATGATTAATTGATTATCTAGTCATTCTATGTAAGCACCTATTCTACTTTCAAGCAAGAGTTGAGCAATCAGTTCTATTTCTTCACCGCCGTCCACGCCGACACCTGCTGGTCCTATTACCCGTGCTCGTGCTCGAACACTTAATCATCAAGTGAGTTCCTTCTTGAGCTCTTGTCCATCCTGTTTAGATCTTGGAGACACGTGCACTCTTGTTTTGATTAGGAATCAAGGAGAAGACCGAAAGGGAAAAGGACTCGCGTAGGCTGGATTCGGACTGCAGCACACCTCCAACTTGCGACGGTCGCCACAGTTACATACGGAGTCGGATTGGGGTGATTCAGGACTAGTTGGAAAGCTAATAAAGTCTACTTTCATATGGATCTGACCTCATACTCATACCTGCTCATAAACGGCGTCAACAGCCCAAAAATCACCGAGAGGTCTATTCTGTCCAGGGTGCTGCGCCGCCTTAAGTTAGCCCAATGGGCTTGTATCGTTTAGAGTCCAGTAGGGACGCGTCCTAGGGTTGGAGCACGACCCAAACTCTCTTGTGGTCATCCTCCACACGTCATATACCCCTTAGCCGCCACCAGGAACACTTGGGTTTTGTTTAGATCAAGTTTAGCCTTTGCTACTTGCTTGTAGGCGCGCGTGCTGATCCAGCCGCTCGTCTCCTTGTCTTCGGAACCCCACTCAAAATAAGATTCAGTTTGAGGCTTTCAATTCCATCTTGCAAATTCAGTGCTTGTTTCCTTGTTCTTGCTAGTTCTTCGATTGCTTGCAGGACGGGAGCCCTAGTGGCTGGTTGTCGCGCTCCACAAGATCGTGACGGCCTTTGGAGGTGGTGTATCGATTGCTAAGGCGCGGTCTTGGAAGGCTGTAGTCGGGCCATGAACGTCATCTCCATCCACCAAATCGAGTGATCTCACGCCTCTCATCGAAAGATCGTCCATAAACCCTAGCGGGTTCATATCGATTTTGCATGTCTACGATTCAGTTTTCCTTGACTACGAATATGCTTCAAAGATTCATGATCAGAATGTATAACAAATTCTTTGGGCCACAAATAATGCTGCCATATTTCTAATGTCCGCACTAGAGCATATAATTCCTTATCATATGTAGAATAATTAAGAATAGGCCCACTCAATTTCTCACTAAAGTATGCAATAGGTTTTCCTTCTTGTAACAAAACACCACCCAATCCAATTCCACTCGCATCACATTCAAGCTCGAAAGTCTTATTAAAATCAGGGAGTTGGAGTAGAGGTGCATGTGTTAACTTATCTTTCAGCACATGGAAGGCGTGCTCTTGTGCTTTGCCCCAAGAAAAGGGCACTCCCTTCTTTGTAAGCTCATTCAATGGTGCAGCAATGGTGCTGAAGTCCTTCACAAAACGGCGATAGAAACCAGCAAGTCCTAGGAAACTCCGCACTTGTGTGACCGTCGTGGGTACAGGCCATCCTTGTATAGCTTACACCTTGGCTTTATCAACCTCAATTCCCTGTGGAGTGACAACATAGCCAAGAAATGATACTCGATCGGTGCAGAAAGTGCACTTCTCAAGGTTACCAAACAAACGTGCATCACGTAGAGCATTGAAAACAGCACGTAAGTGATCAAGGTGTTCATCCATGGATTTGCTATAAATCAGTATATCATCAAAGTAGACGACAACAAATTTCCCAATGAAAGCACGCAAAACCTCGTTCATTAATCTCATGAAAGTACTAGGTGCATTAGTTAACCCAAAAGGCATGACTAACCACTCATATAGACCAAACTTGGTTTTGAAAGCAGTTTTCCATTCATCTCCCAATTTCATACGAATCTGGTGGTACCCACTACGCAAATCAACCTTTGAAAACACAACAGCACCACTCAATTCATCAAGCATATCATCTAGTCGTGGAATAGGGTGTCGATATCGAATGGTGATATTATTAATAGCCCTACAATCAACACACATGCGCCATGTTCCATCTTTCTTAGGCACTAAAATCACTGGAACAGCACAAGGACTAAGAGACTCATGCACATAACCTTTGTCTAGTAGTTCTTGCACTTGTCGCTGAATTTCCTTCGTTTCCTGCGGATTGGTCCTGTATGGCGCACGGTTTGGCAAAGATGCTCCAGGGATAAGATCAATTTGGTGCTCAATCCCTCGTATTGGTGGCAGCCCCGCTGGTATCTCAATGGGGAACACATCAGAATACTCCTGCAAAATGTTAGCAACAGCAGGGGGCAAAGAACGTTGCATATCCTCAAATGAAATCAAAGCATCCTTGCATACCAAAGCATAAGCAACAGAGGTGGATGCATTGAACTCATTAATATCAGATTTTGTAGCAAGCATACAACGTCCTTTCAATTTTATCTCATCTTTGTCATCAACAACAGATTTGTCACTCTCGCTCTTTGCTTTTGCAGCCTTAGTAACATTAGATTGCATAATAGCTTCAGGAGACATAGGATGCAACACAATTTTTTGATCATGGTATAGAAACGAATATTGATTTGATCTATCATGATGCATCGAATCTCTATCAAATTGCCATGGTCTACCTAGCAGAATATTGTAAGCTTGCATAGGCACAACATCACATTCAACAATATCTTTGTATGATCCGATGGCAAAATCGATTCGCACCAGTCTCGTTACCTTTGCCTTACCACTGTTGTTCAGCCATTGGATGTAGTAGGGATGGGGGTGTGGTTTGATGGTGAGGGCAAGCTTCTGTACCATGTCGCTACTTGCCAAGTTATTGCAGCTACCTCCATCAATGATCATGCGGCACAAACGCTCCTTGATGACACACTTTGTTTGGAATAAAGTGTGTCACTGATTTTGCTCCGCCTTCTCCATTTGTGTACTAAGCACTCGCTGTACAATCAAGCTCTCATAGTGCTCCGCGTCACCTGCATTAATGTGTTCTTCTATGTGTTCCTCACTACCTGCATAGTCAGCCGCAAGCAATGCAAGTGTATCTTCATCAAAATCACTAGCGGATGAACACTCACCATCATCTTTGACAATCATAACACGCTTGTTTGGGCAGTCACGCATCATATGGCCATATCCCTTGCACCGATGACATTGTATGTTGCTTGTTCTACCTGTCGATGCCACGGATGAAGTACTGGCAGCCGGCTTTTGCGCTGTCTTTGCTACTGAATTGGAGGGGGCAGCTCGAGTCTTATCACTAGATGATGGCGTAGGAGTACGTGTAGATGGAGTTGTAGACGTGCGCGGCTGCCATGAACTAGCTTTCCCTGCAGAAACATTAGTCCTTGCGCTAGCACATCGTCCCTACACTTCCCGTTCAGCTTTACAAGCAAGATGAAACAGTTTGGTTACGTTATTGTATTCTTTGTAAGCGAGGATATCCTGAATTTCCCGATTTAACCCACCTAAAAATCTAGCCATAGCAGGTTCCTCATCCTCCTCTAATTTACAACGCAACATACCCGTTTGTAATTCCTGATAGTATTCTTCTACACATTTAGAACCTTGTCTCAATTGCTGCAACTTATTTATCATATCACGGGCATAGTAAGATGGGACAAATCTAGCTCTCATGGCTCATTTTAGCGCATCCCAAGTTTTAGGTATGTTATTAGGATTTTTCTTGCCATATTCAATCCACCAAATAGAAGCAAAATCTGTGAACTCACTAGTAGCAGCCCTAACACGTGTGTTCTCAGGAAATTCATGGCATGCAAACTTTTGATCAATAGCAATCTCCCAAGTAATGTATGCATCAGGGTCATATTTACCATCAAAAGGAGGTATTTTAAATTTAATCTTACTGAAAGCATCATCATTATTGTGTACCTCGCATCGGCGGCGGCCACCCATACCTCTACGGTTGTGACATAGGCGACGTCGATCACGAGTGTCTCGATCATCATGTTCAGTATCACCTGTGTATTCTTCATCATAACTACCATCCTCTCGATCTTCCTCCTTCTTTTCTTCTTTATGCTGGTCTTTATCATTGTTGTGGAGGTCATCAAAACGCCTCAGCAGAGCAGCAAGGCTTTTGTCCACACTAGCAATGGACTGCCCCAAACCTACAAGCTTGTTGTTTGCGGCAATCTGCGTAGCCTCCAACTGCCCAAGTTTGTCATTTGTCACCTGCAAGTCATTATCAAGTCCCTCCGTGTGCAACTTCACTTTCCTTTCAAAATGTTGTATGATGCCCTTTGTGCGAGGCGAATGGGGAATTTGGTTATCTTCGTCGGTCCCTGGCATGGTTCAAAGACAAAGACAACAAGAAGACAAGTGAAGAAATAAAAGCCCTACAACTACTAGGATGTAGCTACAGCAAGTCGCTCACTCTCCACCTATTACACAAGTTCTTACCAGTTCTTACCTTGCTCGATAGGAGGGGTCATCTACCAACAAGTCTGCAGCAATGGATGAAGTGTATCGGTGCCGCAGCACGAGACCTGTCAAGCTATAGAATATGTGGAGCTATAGGTGGGCTGAAACAAGGAACGAACTAGCACCACGTTAGTTACAAAAAGCAAGCTGAATAATCGTTCAACCGGCGGTACTGTGCTGGTCCTAGTCTAGACCGTGCTAGAGACGCGAGCCTGGACACAAAGGAGAGCACAACACACCACCCAAAGTGAACGAAAAATCTCTAAGATCAGCCCCTTTCTCTTTTTTTCTCTTTTGCTTCTTTCTCTTTTTTTTTCTTTTTTTCTTTTTTTTTGAATATATTTTTTTTTCAGGGGGCACTCAAAACTGATTATATGAACAAGAACACTCCCAAAGAGTAACTCAGCACACACACTTTTTCCAAAAGGGCAGGGGTATTCCGATAAAAAAAAGATACTCTCTCTCTCTCTCTAGAGTAAGCCACTCGTTTAGATATGAATACTTGCTGCGTGCTTCGTTTGATATTTGTAGCACAGGGTGAACTGATTCCTCGTCCGATTGGAACTTCCAATTCTACTCAGACTTGGCCAACAGCGAGGAATACCTGATTCCTTGATCCGACTTAAACTTGAAAACCTACTTGGATTCGGCCAACAGAGAGGAACAGCCGATTCCTTGTCCAATTCAAACTTCAAACCCTACTTGGATTCGGCCAATAGAGAGACTATATGATAGCGCGTGTTGTGATAGAACGTGACAAAAACTCGAAACTCTAAAGGACTAAAACTAAGACCAGCAACTTGACACAACCGATGCAACCGACGACTCAACAAGCCCTAACTAGGTAGCACTAGCCACGGCCCAAAGGTCTATAGGATTATAGGAAACTAATCTACTATTTTTTTTGGCTTTTTTTGGACTGTAGGAAAAATAAAAACAGCGAAGAATTACAAGTCTCTCACCGATAAACCTTGCTCTGATTACCAATTGATATGAACCCGCTAGGGTTTATGGACGATCTTTCGATGAGAGGCGTGAGATCACTCGATTTGGTGGATGGAGATGACGTTCATGGCCCAACTACAGCCTTCCAAGACCGTGCCTTAGCAACCGATACACCACCTCCAAAGGCCGTCACGATCTTGTGGAGCGCGACAACCAGCCACTAGGGCTCCCGTCCTGCAAGCAATCGAAGAACTAGCAAGAACAAGGAAACAAGCACTGAATTTGCAAGATGGAATTGAAAGCCTCAAACTGAATCTTATTTTGAGTGGGGTTCTGAAGACAAGGAGACGGGCGGCTGGATCAGCACGCGCGCCTACAAGCAAGTAGCAAAGGCTAAACTTGATCTAAACAAAACCCAAGTGTTCCTGGTGGCGGCTAAGGGGTATATGACGTGTGGAGGACGACCACAAGAGAGTTTGGGTCGTGCTCCAACCCTAGGACGCGTCCCTACTGGACTCTAAACGATACAAGCCCATTGGGCTAACTTAAGGCGGCGCAGCACCCTGGACAGAATAGACCTCTCGGTGATTTTTGGGCTGTTGACGCCATTTATGAGCAGGTATGAGTATGAGGTCAGATCCGTATGAAAGTAGACTTTATTAGCTTTCCAACTAGTCCTGAATCACCCCAATCCGACTCCGTATGTAACCGTGGCGACCGTCGCAAGTTGGAGGTGTGCTGCAGTCCGAATCCAGCCTACGTGAGTCCTTTTCCCTTTCGGTCTTCTCCTTGATTCCTAATCAAAACAAGAGTGCACGTGTCTCCAAGATCTAAACAGGATGGACAAGAGCTCAAGAAGGAACTCACTTGATGATTAAGTGTTCGAGCACGAGCACGGGTAATAGGACCAGCAGGTGTCGGCGTGGACGGCGTGGATGTATGATCGGTGTTGATGTCCTCATCAGGACCAACCCATCACCCTCCTATCATGGGGTCTAGGTCCCCGTCTGTAACAACCCAAAAATCCAGACACCAAAAATCACAACTACAAATTTTTTGTTTTAACCCTATGTGATGTTGAGTGACACATGTAGAAGCCAAACCCTAGTTTTGGATTGGATGTGGCCCAGCTAGGTTAAAATCATGAGCATAGCTTGGTTTTTTGCCACATATGTAATTAAATTCCTAAATAAATGAATCATGCATGCATCCTTAATCCCACTTGTGATTTGGATTCTTTTACCTTATGTGATGTTTAACTAAATAAATCGAACCCTAACCAAATTGGCAACAAATGAAAGAGAAAGGCAAACAAAATAGAAAAGAAATAAAAGAGAAAGGAAAAGGAGGGAGGCAGCATCTTAGCCTAGCCTGCCTCGACTGGCCTAGTTAGCCTAGCCAAGCCTCGCCTACCCTTTCACACGTGCAGCCACTGACAAACCGAACCCGCCCGTCAGCCGTCACGCACCGCACGCCGCCGCATCAGGACAAGCTGTCACGGACCGCACGCCGCCGCATCAGCCACCCCAGCAACAGGATCATCTTCCTCCCCACACCAACCTCTTCCACGACCGGGAGCCAACCACGAAGCAGACACGGGCCTGGGGTCACGCACATCGCATGTCCCTATTCCCCCTTGCGCCGCACCTACGCTACCACACGCAAGCCGTCGGATGCGCCGCACGCATCACCACCGCCCGATCATCGTCCGCCATTGGAGCCCTTGGAGCTCGGCTATAAAAGCCAACGCCCGCGAGCCCTAACCCTTAGTCCATTTGCCGCCGCCGCTGGTGGCACAGCACCACACCGCATCAAGCCAAGAGAGAGGGAAGAGGAAGAAGCAAGGAGGAGGAAGGAAGCCGCTGCGGAACCGGACCTCGCTGGAGCTAGGAGCGCCGCCCCGATCGGCTGTGGCGATGTAGCTTCTCGGCACAGCACTGCATCGCCTCATCACGGCCTCGCCTCGCCACTGCACCGCCATCCTACCGCCATGAGCCCTATGGTGAGCCACGTCATTCGCCACTCGCCGTACTCGCCATGAACGCCACCGCGTCCCCGCGCCTGGGAAACACAGAGGTGGAGCATTCCCGCTCCTGGACACGCTGCACACACACCACATGCGCACCAGCCCAAGGCCTGACCTCACTAACCCCTAGCAGCTCAGGAACACTGACACGACCACACCTAGCCTCTCGGACACCATGAATGGACCACGTCGGAGCACGAGCTCTTGCTCCAGGCTTAGCCAACCGGTAGCATAGAAGGACCACCACGACCCTCTTGTTGAGCCAAATGGAAACGCAAAGCAAAGGGAAGAAGGGGGGGCGATGCCGAGCCCTCTGCTCGGGAACACCAGTGCCGAGCGCTCTGCTTATGCCATGCATACGCATTGCACGCACACACGCACTCACCATGGCCAGAGCACAACCATGGCGAGACCCCCGCATCATCTACGTCGCGGTAAAGGCAACATTGACACCTTAGCTGGCTTCGCCATGACGAGAGACACACCGCGCTCATCTTAGCCAAGGAAGAAGCCCACTAGAGCCCTGTGTTGCCACACCGCACCTCATCAGAGCGCCACCGCCTCCGTTTTGCCCCACCACCGTGGCTAGAGCCACTGAGAGCACCAGGAGCTCCTTCAACACACCTACCATGGTCATAGAAGCACCATAGACCTCACCCGCTCCTCCAACTAGGCTCTCGCTACCACTATAGCTCGGTCCATGCACGCTGACGAACCCACACCGCCGTTCACCGCGGCTAGCCAACTAGAGCCGCCCGACCACCATGTTAACTTCATCGGGGCACCTGCTGTGGCATGGCCAAGCTTTTGCCCACCTTAGTTGCACACCCGCGCCGTAGGAGGGGCTCGCCGATGAGCTCACCACCATCGGGAGCACGACGGGGAAGAAGATTGGGATTTTCCCCTCGCCGGCCACATGTCCGTGCACTTGGTGCACATGAATCGAACACTGGGAAGGAGTAAGGGGACCAAGTCCTTCATAGACTAGCTCTGTGGTCTATGGACCAACGCAAGCGGGTTCACCATGAACCGCGCCTCACCTGTCAGACACCATTTGACCCTGGACCCACCTGTCAGCCGCAGTTTAGCTTGGATGGCGCCATGCTGATGTCATGCCGATGATGAGACCACGCCAGCATCAGGGACTTCGGCAATCTCACCGACCATGTCGGCAAAGCTCTCCGACCACCTCGGCTAGCCTTCCGACCACGACGGTGATCTCACCGACCACCTCGGTGACACCTCCGACCACCTAGGCAACCTTTCCGACCACTTCGGCGACCTCTCCGACCACCTCGGCCAGCCTTCCGACCACGACGGTGATCTCACCGACCACCTCGGTGATATCTCCGACCACCGCTGCAACCTTTCCGACCACTTCGGCGACCTTTCCGACGACCACACCAGCTGTATCCCTACATGCCATGTGAACCAGCCACAGTGTGACACGTGTCGGCCATGAATTAATCAGCCTTAATTTAATCTTTTGAAATACATAACTAATTCATACGACCTCAGAAAAATACAAGACCCAAACCAAAATTCATCTAAAATCAAGCGCTACGCAATGAACCCATGTTTGAGTGCATTTGGCTCTTTTGAATTTTCATTGCTTCTTTGTGCTATTCGGTAGACGTCGCTAACGCGACTATAATGCGATCATTTGTAGACTCGGAGGAGAACCAGACGGACGAGGACCGAGAGTACCATGAGGAGTACAGAGATGACTGCACTGAAGGTGCCACATCCCACCCAACCTTGTAGCACCTATTACGCATGGCTAAATAGAACTGCTATTGCTTTACTTTATTGTTATGATCTCACTATGATAGGACTTGCATGGTAGTAAGCTTACTTGATGGCCTTTACCTTGATGCAACCTTACCCCTGCTCACCCTGCTGTTAGACTAGTCACACGCTTGCTGCTATATTTCATTACTTATTACATCTACTAGGCTTGTACTACATTGATGCGTGGTGGAAACTAGCGTTATCTGGACTATGGGGAGAGTGCTGCGTGTGTGACTTGGGTGCGTGGAGGGTGAGGGTCGTGTCGACCAAGTTGGAGTATACGACGAGCCTGGGGCAAGTCTTGCCATGTGGTGCTACCTAGGCACTTGGATATGGAATACCTGTGGCGGGTAAATAGTAATTGGAGGTGGCCTTGCGTGTGAACCTCGGAGATGTGGAGCCCGGGGTTGAGGAGCTATGGTGGCACGATAAATGGAAACCCTGATAAAGACATTCTAGCTTGGTCATCCCTAAGGACTTACTAGTACTCAGACTCATCGGGAATCCTTTACATCCCACTCGCCCTATATGGTGCGGGACGATCGGACTACTTGGTAGACGATGCCACTACTGCTTGGCGAACGTGTGCAAGGAGGTACAGGGCGCGCGGTTTCCCCCACACCCTTCTGAGACTTCAAGAGGCCTTGTGGACCTGGCTCTTAACATCCAGAGTGCCCCGGCTCTATCTACGACTCACAGTATCAGCCATCCCAGACTTGACTTGGGATGTTCTAGGGCTAAGAGGTAGGGTGGCATCGTTCTAGGCTAGCAAGCGACCGGAATTCTACCTAGGAGATACATGGCTCTGAGGATGGCTAATCTTGTGGTATGTAAAACCTCTGCAGAGTGTTTGGTTGATCGATCGATACATATGCCGACTTGTCGGCTATGGACCTTTCCTAGGTTTCACTTAAACTAGATAGTGAGATGAGTCCTTCTCTTCTTCCCCCTAGGAGTGAGTGTTCAGTCGTAGCCAGGGGCTACGGGCCTTGAGACAGTGCCGAGAGGGAGTTGGCCTATCGACTAAGCGATGGTATGAAGGTGGTATGGTGATGGTGTGGAGATCGTGGTATATCGATCCTAGGATCAAAACCTGGCTCTAGAAAAGGGAATGGGGTGGAATGTGTGTGGAAATGGTGTTAAAACTTGACTAACTATTATTATATACTTGATATGCTATTGCATAGGAAACCCTAGCCTTATAGGTTCCATTTGATTATATCCAACTTGCATCCAATTTCCACAAAGCAATGCTCATAGGGTGGGAGTGGCCAGTACAAATCGTACTAATAAATTTTGGCACACAGGTTCTGCTGAGGATTATAGCTCTGAGGAGTTTGACAGTTGAGGGGTTCGTTCCTACGCTCGAGTTTGGTGATCTTATCTTCAAGCTGTTCTGAATGAATGCTACTTTTGATTCCGCCAATGCGGTGATGTAATAAATTTTGTAATTCCGCACTATTAGTACTCTGATATTACGTTGTATGGATGTGATATTCGGCTAGAATTTTGGGTAATATGATCTACAATGGTCATTACACTTTGACTCTGTGGATTTCCCTTCGTAGAAATCAGGTTGCTTCAGTTGGTATCAGAGCCATACTTGATCGTAGGACGAAACCCTCAGAAATGGATGATAGAATAGGACGTGAACAACCCCTCTTTTGGTTATATACCGACCCTGCATTTACTTTTATGCAAGGCTTATCTATTATTGACCTGCTAACACCTGTCCCTTAAAAACATGCAGATGGCAATGAACGTCGACTGGCCGCCTCTAGGACCGCTACCTCTGGACCATGCCAAGCTTACCTTCGACCTATGTGAGCTCAGGGGTTTTGCACAGACCCTCTGCTGAGTTCTTGTCATGTTACGAGTCCCCAATGAGCTTGTCAAGGTCACCTGCACTAGGAAGCCAACTCAGGAAGGAGGAATCGAAGGACCAATTGTCACCTCAGCCGAGTTCCTAGCTAGCACTACCTTACCTTCTGTCCTAGCTTTCACCGAGATGACTATAGAGGACACAGTCGAGGAGGGACTGCAAGCTATCTCACACAAAGCACTTCGTAGAGTGATGAGGGACCACTACGAGCACCTGAAGACGACAAAGTTCTGTTTATTTCCCCAGGCCCTTGACCTCAACCTTACCCCTAGTGAGCAGAGTTTCGCAGCCAGTAGAGTTATCTTTGCCGAGGACGGATGCCTTTGCGTCTCAGCTATTCACCTACTAGAGTAGGATAGGTACATGACCCAGCTGGAGCAGAGGAGATGTCAGAACCAGGCCCTTCTATGGGAATACCAGGAGCGAGACTCATAGAGAGCACAGGAGCAAGCTAGTCTACTTGAGATAGTTGCCAAGCTACAGGACGAGCTCAACCGTTGAGAAGAAGTCCACAGAACCAAGGTCGCAGACTTACAGGACAAAGCAGCCGACCTAGGCAATAGGAACTGCTACCTCAACAGCAAGGTCTTGGAGTTGCAGAGAGTTGGACGACAAGAAGGCCAAGTTCAACCATAGAGGAGATAGAGAGAGGTCCACGGGGATTGATATGCTAAAAATCCAATCTCGGAACAAGACCATGACCCAGGAGCTAGAGGAGTTCAGGAAGAAGGCCATTCACAACTAGGGTCACCTGATCGAGGCACTCAGGCAGAACGAGTACCTACAGGGCAAGTGTGAGAGGACGTGGCAGGCTTGGCAGAAGTCTGACAAGAAGCGCCTCAGGGAGATGAAGGGTATGTGGGATCAGCTACCCAAGGAGATTCATAGCAATACGAAGCCTAGGATAGAGGAGTTTGAGTTAGCCCTAACTCGCCTCAACCTAGACGCCTGCCCTACCCTACCTAGAGCCAAGCCTACTGAGGAGCTCATCGAGGCCTTGAAGTACGTGTCCCAACTTCACAAGTCTGATGAGGAGATCGAGATCGAGAACAGTCGTATCCCAGCTGTGGTATACGAGTTAGAGTAGATGACCCTGCGTGGTCATGAGTCATGTCAGTTGGTTCCATAAGATGTATCCCTTATGAGATGTAATATGAGACACCATGCGTAGTACGATTCTCGCAAGTCTTCAAGTGTAGCTACTGGAGATGATGCTATGTAATAAAACCCATGTAATGAATGTTTTTAATCTTATTGCATCTTATGGATCTTATTACTTCTTTGTAATGAGTGTTGGATAGAATAAATGATTTTCTTTAAATCATCAAAATCATGTAATCATACTAAATTATAAGCACTTATGGCACAAACACTAAAATTCCTATGATCCGTGCTATAGATGCTGAACCGCCGATCTGATCGGCTAATGAACCATGGATGTGCGCCCACCCCTGAACCAGTCAAACCAAATGGGGGCGTGGTGGCAACAACCATGGCCATGGCCGTGGCCGTGGACGTGGAGGGATACCCTTCAATCTGGAGAATACCCCGCCGCCTGAGGAGAACATTCTGCCACCACCACCACCGACCTTGGCAGAGGTGATGGCGCAACAGACCTAGCTTCTTATAGCTCTTGTTGACGGAGCAAACCGTCACCAGGGAGGTCAGCATAATGACTTCTAGAGGAAGCTGGAAGGGTTTCTGAAGCTAAGGCCACCTACCTATGATGGCACCGACCCCGACCCGCTTGTGGCCGATGACTGGCTCAAGGAGATGGAGAAGAAGCTTGACCTCACTACATTCACCGATGATGAGTGTGTTGGAGCTACCACACACTAGCTCACAGGTGCAGCACACGCCTGGTGGGACAGTTTCAGTGATTCCCATGAGGACCCTGCCAACATCTCATGGGAAAAGTTCGCCGAAGCATTCACTAAGTATCACATTCCCAAGGGTATCATGGAGGCCAAAGCCGAGGAGTTCCATAACATCCAAATGGAAAAGGACAAGGTGACTGAGTACACTACTCGTTACACCAACCTTCTTCACTATGCACCTTCCTATGTTGTGAACTCAGAGAAGGAGAAGCTATACTATTATCGCAAGGGACTTAACCCGCACATCAAGCTGAAGTTTGGCGGTATTGAGAGTAACACGTTGCGTGCTCTGGTGGATCGCTGCATCCAGATCGAGAAAGACCATGTTGAAGCTGGAGAGGAGTACAGGGAGAGGAAGTGTAAGCCTGAGGAGACCTTCCATGGATGTGATCGCAAGAGGTTTCGCAGAGATGCACCATCCAGAGAACGCTCTCGCCACAACAGGGGTGACAACCCTAGATCGAGTAGGGGTAGTGGAGGCTACACCACCAAATACTCCCGCCCTGCTCAGGATCATTACACCCGGGACCATTATGCTTAGGACCACAATACTCAGGACCGTTTCAACTGTTCCAGCTCTGTGAATGAATGCCCAGCACAGAACCGCTCTGCACTAAGCACTAGAAACTGGAAGGCACCCGCACCAACCCCTATAGGCGGTGCGCCTTTCACCTGCTTCGCTTGTGGCCAACCAGGTCACAAAGCCGCTGAGTGCCCATAGAACTTAGCTGCTCAAAAGTCTCAGTTCAAGGGATCTGCTACTCGTGGACATCTCAACCATCTGGACGCTGAGGAAGCACAGGCTGCCCCTAACATTGTGTACGGTATGTTTTTAGTTAATGGCAATACTACATCAGTTCTATTTGACTCTGGAGCAATTTGTTCTTACATATCATCGAGGTTTGCACGAGAGCATGACCTGCCTGTAACCCCACGTGGAAAGCCTATCATTACCAGTTCCCCTTTAGGAGACATAAAGTGCACCCACATCTGTAAAGGAGTGAGTCTTATCATTGAAGGTCTTGTCTTTAAAGCCGACCTAACCCTATTACCTTCCACAAACCTAGATGTCATCTTAGGAATGGATTGGCTAACCATTCACCAAGGTATCATATCATGTTCATCTAGATACGTCCAAGTGACCCACCCATTAGGCCAAGTTATTAGGTATGAACCTCAGTCCGGAAAGTCCACTTCTATCCTATGTGCCCTTGAAGCCGGTTTAGAATCACAAAAAGAGGAGAAGACAGTTCATGATGTGCCTATGGTCAGAGACTATCTCGATGTATTCCCTAAAGAATTACCGGGTATGCCCCCAGACCATGATGTAGAGTTCATCATTGATCTTTTGCCAGGAACAGGACCCATTGCCAAGAGACCATATCGCATGTCAATGGATGAACTAGCCGAGCTTAAGAAACAGCTTGATGAGCTCATATCAAAGGGATATATCAGACCCAGTGCTTCACCCTAGAGATCCCCTGTTCTATTTGTTAAGAAGAAGGATGGCTCGATGAGAATGTGCATTGATTACCGAAACTTGAACATAGTCACCATCAAGAACAAGTACCCCCTACCAAGGATTGATGATCTGCTTGATCAGCTTCAAGGTGCCAAGTATTTCTCCAAGATTGATCTCAGATCTGGCTATCATCAAATGAAGATTCGAGAGAGTGACATCCTGAAGACAGCTTTCATGACTAGGTATGGGCAGTATGAGTTCACTGTGGTGTCCTTTGGACTCACGAATGCTCCCGCATACTTCATGAACATGATGAATAAGGTTTTCATGGATGAACTAGATAAGTTCGTGGTAGTATTCATTGATGACATCCTTGTTTATTCACCCACTACCGAAGAACATGAACATCATCTAAGAACTGTGCTTGAGAAACTAGCCCAACATTAGCTCTACGCAAAGTTTAGCAAATGCGAGTTTTGGCTATAGAAAGTTACCTTCCTAGGCCATGTACTATCAGCTGAAGGTGTCATAGTTGACCCAGCCAAGATTGAAGCTGTGAAAGAGTGGGATCAACCCCGTAATGTGACTGAAGTCAGAAGTTTCTTGGGATTGGCTGGATATTATCGCCGATTCATTGAGAACTTCTCCAAGATAGCCCGTCCAATGACCAACCTTCTAAAGAAGACTAAGGAGTTTGAATGAATGCCCAAGTGCAAACAAAGCTTCTAGGAATTGAAACAGAAGCTTACCACAACTCCTGTGCTAGCATTGCCTGATATCAGCAAAGAATTCGTGGTCTATTGTGATGCATCCTATCAGGGACTTGATTGTGTATTGATGCAAGATGGAAGAGTGATAGCATATGCGTCTCGATAGTTGAAAGAACACGAGAACCGTTACCCTACTCACAATCTTGAGTTAGCAGCAGTTGTGCATGCTTTGAAGATCTAGAGACACTACTTGATAGGCAACAAGTGTGATATCTATATGGATCACAAGAGCTTGAAGTACTTTTTCACTTAGGAAGACCTAAATATGAGGCAACACCGATGGCTAGAATAGATCAAGGACTATGACCTAGAAATTCACTATCATCTGAGAAAAGCTAATGTAGTCACAGATGCTCTCAGTAGCAAGAGTTACTGTCACACTTTGATCACTAAATCCGTACCACCTGAGCTCAAGGAAGAGATTGAAGATTTCTAGCTTGAGATACTACCGCATGGCTTGTTGAATGAGCTCCGCATACAGTATGATCTCATAGATCGTATCCATCAATCTTAGAAAAGTTGCGAAGAGATCAAATATCTCCGTGGTCTAATGAAACTAGGCTACAAGACGAACCATTAGGAAGATGAACAAGGAACCATATGGTTCAAGAACAGAATCTGTGTTCCATCTGACCCAGCACTACGAGAGGAAATTCTATCAGAAGCTCATGATTCTAAGTACTGTATTCACCCTGGAGGTTCAAAGATGTATCAAGACTTGAAGAAACACTTTTGGTGGAAAGGCATGAAGACGGACATTGCAGGACATGTGGCATGGTGTGACACCTGTAATAGAGTCAAGGCAGAACATCAAAGGCCTATAGGTTTGCTGAAGCCTCTTGACGTTCCCGAGTGGAAATGGGAGAGCATATCCATGGATTTTATAGTTAGATTGCCCCGTTCACAGAAAGGCAATGATTCCATCTGGGTGATTGTTGATCGTTTGACCAAGATTGCTCACTTTGTACCAGTTAAGACCAAAACCGATGCCGAAAAATTAGCAGATCTATATGTTGAGCATATTCTCAGACTGCATGGAGCTCCCTCTAGTATTGTATCTGATCGTGGTCCTCAGTTTGTGTCCCGATTCTGGGAAGCTTTGCACAAGTCTATTGGAACCAAACTTGATTTCAGTACCGCTTATCACCCATAGACTGATGGACAGACTGAACAAGTAAATCAGATCTTAGAAGACATGCTCTGTGCTAGTGTGCTGAATTATGGCTCTGATTGGGAGAAATGCCTACCCTACGTAGAGTTATCTTACAACAACAACTACCAAGCCAATATCAAGATGTCGTCGTTTGAAGCTCTGTATGGCAGACCTTGTAAGACACCTTTGATGTGGTCTCAACCGGAGGAAAGATCATTCTTTGACTCGGCTAAGATTCAAGATGCCAAAGAAGGAGTTGCTCAAGTAAAGGAGAATTTGAGAATTGCTCAAAGTCGATACAAGAGCTATGCTAACAAAAGAAGAGAACTTGAGTTCAATGTGGGAGACTTCGTCTATCTCAAGGTATCCCCGCTACGTGGAACTGTCAGATTCTATGTAAAAGGAAAGCTTGCCCCTAGATTTGTTGGCCCATACAAAATTTGCAAGAGGATTGGAAAACTCGCTTACAAACTTAAGCTACCTGAGGAACTGGCGGGTGTACATCCCGTATTCCATGTCTCACAGCTACGCAAGTGTTTGAGAGTGCCCAATGAAGTAGTTCCAATTGATACACTTGACATTCAAGATACACTTGAGTATAAAGAACATCCTATCAAAATTCTAGGGAGAGACACCAAGGAGAACCGAAGCAAAACTCTTCCTATGTGCAAGATCCAATGGAGCAATCACACTGAGAGAGAAGCAATATGGGAGAAAGAGTCTGACCTCTGGCTACATTATCCTTATCTCTTCGAAGGGTACGTTATGCTGTAATCTCGAGGACAAGATTCTGTTAAGGGGGTAGGACTGTAACAACCAAAAAATCCACACACTAAAAATCACAACTACAAATTTTTTGTTTTAACCCTATGTGATGTTGAGTGACACATGTAGAAGCCAAACCCTAGTTTTGGATTGGATGTGACCCAACTAGGTTAAAATCATGAGCATAGCTTGGTTTTATGCCACATGTGTAATTAAATTACTAAATAAATGAATCATGCATGCATCCTTAATCCCACTTGTGATTTGGATTCTTTTGCCTTATGTGATGTTTAACTAAATAAATCGAACCCTAACCAAATTGGCAACAAATGAAAGAGAAAGGCAAACAAAATAAAAAAGAAATAAAAGAGAAAGGAAAAGGAGGGAGGCAGTAGCTCAGCCTAGCCTGCCTCGACCGGCCGAATTAGCCCAGCCAAGCCTCGCCTGCCCTTTCACGCATGCAGCCACTGACAAACCAGACCCACCCGTTAGCCGTCACGCACCGCACGCCACTGCATCAGGACAAGCTGACAAACTGGACCCCACGTGTCAGCCACCCCAGCAACAAGATCATCTTCCTCCCCACACCAACCTCTTCTGCGACCGGGAGCCAACCATGGAGCAGACGCGGGCCTAGGGTCACGCACATCGCATGACCCTATTCCCCCTTGCGCCGCGCCTACGCTACCGCACGCAAGTCATTGGATGCGCCGCACGCATCACCACCGCCCGATCACCGTTCGCCATTGGAGCCCTTGGAGCTAGGCTATAAAAGCCAACGCCCGTGAGCCCTAACCCTCAGCCCATTCGCCGCCACCGCTGGTGGCACAGCACCACGCCGCGTTAAGCCGAGAGAGAGGGAAGAGGAAGAAGCAAGGAGGAGGAAGGAAGCCGCTGCGGAACCGGACCTCGCCGGAGCCAGGAGCACCGCCCTGATCGGCTGCGGCGATGTAGCTGCTCGGCACGGCACTGCATCGCCTCATCACGGCCTCGCCTCACCACTGCACCACCATCCTACCGCCATGAGCCCTACGGTGAGCCACATCGTTCGCCACTCGCCATATTCACCATGAATGCCACCGCGTCCCCGTGCCTAGGAAACGCAGAGGCAAAGCATTCCCGCTCCTGGATACGCTGCACATGCACCACACGTGCACTAGCCCAAGGCCTGACCTCACTGACCCCTTGCAGCTCGGGAACACCGGCACGACCACACCTAGCCTCTCGGACGCCATGAATGGACCACGTCAGAGCACGAGCTCTTGCTCCAGGCTTAGCCAACTGGTAGCATAGAAGGACCACCACGACCCTCTTATTGAGCCAAACAGAAACGCAAAGCAAAGCGAAGAAAGGGGGTGACACCGAGCCCTCTGCTCGAGAACGCCAGCACCGAGCGCTCTGCTTATGCCATGCATACGCATCGCACGCACGCACGCGCTCACCATGGCCAGAGCACAACCATGGCGAGACCCCCACGTCATCTATGTCATGGTAAAGGCAATGTTGACACCTTGGCTAGCTTCGCCATGACGAGAGACACACCGCGCTCATCTTAGTCGAGGAAGAAGCCCACCGGAGCCCTGCGTTGCCGCACCGCACCTCGTCGGAGCGCCACCACCTCCGCTTTGCCCCACCACCGTGGCCGAAGCCACTAGGAGCACCAGGAGCTCCTTCAACACACCTACCATGGTTGTAGAAGCACCATAGAGCTGACCCGCTCCTCCAACTAGGCTCTCGCTATGACTACAACCCAGTCCATGCACGCCGATGAACCCACGCCGCCGTTCACCACGGCCAGCCAACTGGAGCCGCCCGACCACCACGTTAACTTCACCGGGACACCCGCTATGGCATAGACAAGCTTTTATCCACCTTGGTTGCACACCCGCGCCGCTGGAGGGGCTCGCCGATGAGCTCACCACCGGCGAGAGCACGACGGGGAAGAAGATTGGGATTTTCCCCTCGCTGGCCACACGTCCGTGCACTTGGTGCACGTGAATCAAACACTAGGAAGGAGTAAGGGGACCAAGTCCTTCATAGACCAGCTCTGCGGTCTATGGACCAACGCAGGCGGGTTCACCATGAACCGCGCCTCACCTGTCAGACACCATTTGACCCCGGACCCACCTGTCAGTCGCAGTTTAGCTCGGATGGCGCCATGCTGACGTCATGCCGATGATGAGACCACGCCAACATCAGGGACTTCGGCAATCTCACCAACCACGTCGGCAAAGCTCTCCGACCACCTCGGCCAGCCTTCCGACCACGACGGTGATCTCACCGACCACCTCGGTGACACCTCCAACCACCTAGGCAACCTTTCCGACCACTTCGGCGACCTCTCCGACCACCTCAGCCAGCCTTCCGACCACGACAGTGATCTCACCGACCACCTCGGTGATATCTTCGACCACCGCTGCAACCTTTTCGACCACTTCGGCGACCTCTTCGACCACCACACCAGCTGTATCCCTACATGCCATGTGAACCAGTCACAGTGTGACACATGTCGGCCATGAATTAATCAGCCTTAATTTAATCTTCGGAAATACATAACTAATTCATACGACCTTAGAAAAATACAAGACCCAGACCAAAATTCATCTAAAATCAAGCGCTACGTAATGAACCCATGTTTGAGTGCATTTGGCTCTTTTGAATTTTCATTGCTTCTTTGTGCTATTCTGTAGACGTCGCTAACGCGACTATAATGCGATCATTTGCAGACTCGAAGGAGAACCAGATGGACAAGGACTGAGAGTACCGTGAGGAGTATGGAGATGACTGCACTGAAGTTGCCACATCCCACCCAACCTCGTAGCACCTATTATGCATGGCTAAATAGAACTGCTATTGCTTTACTTTATTGTTATAATCTCACTATGATAGGACTTGCATGGTAGTAAGCTTACTTGATGACCTTTACCTTGACGCAACCTTACCCCTGCTCACCCTGCTGTTAGACTAGTCACACGCTTGCTGCTATATTTCATTACTTATTACATCTACTATGCTTGTACTACATTGATGCGTGGTGGAAACTAGCGTTATCTGGACTATGGGGAGAGTGCTGCATGTGTGACTTGGGTGCGTGGAGGGTGAGGGTCGTGTCGACCAAGTTGAAGTATACAACGAGCCTAGGGCAAGTCTTGCCATGTGGTGCTACCTAGGCACTTAGATATGAAATACCTATGGCGGGTAAATGGTAATTGGAGGTGGCCTTGGGTGTGAACCTCGGAGAGGTGGAGCCCGGGGTAGAGGAGCTATGGTGGCACGATAAATGGAAACCCTGATAAAGACATTCTGGCTTGGTCATCCCTAAGGACTTACTAGTACTCAGACTCACCGGGAATCCTTTACATCCCACTCGCCCTATATGGTGCGAGACAATCGAACTACTTGGTAGACGATGCCACTACTGCTAGGCGAACGTGTGCAAGGAGGTACGAGGCATGCGGTTTCCCCCACACCCTTCCAAGACTTTAGGAGGCCTTGTGGACCCGGCTCTTGACATCCGGAGGGCCCTGGCTCTGTCTATGACTCACAGTATCAGCCATCCCAGACTCGACTTGGGATGTTCCAGGGCTGAGAGGTAGGGTGGCATCGTTCTAGGCTAGCAAGCGACCAGAATTCTGCCTAGGAGATACATGGCTCCGAGGATGGCTAATCTTGTGGTATGTAAAACCTCTGCAGAGTGTTTGGTTGATCAATCGATAATATGCCGACTTGTCGGCTATGGACCTTTCCTGGGTTTTGCTTAAACTAGATAGTGAGATGAGTCCTTCTCTTCTTCCCCCTAGGAGTGAGTGTTCGGTCGTAGCCAGGGGCTACAGGCCTTGAGACAGTGTCGAGAGGGAGTTGGCCTGTCGACTGAGCGATGGTATGAAGGTGGTATGGTGATGGTGTGGAGATGGTGGTATATCGATCTCAGGATCGAAACCTAGCTCTGGAAAAGGGAATGGGGTGGAATGTGTGTGGAAATAGTGTTAAAACTTGACTAACTATTATTATATACTTGATATGCTATTGCATAGGAAATCCCAGCCTTTTTGGTTCCATTTGATTATATCCAACTTGCATCCAATTTCCACAAAGCAATGCTCATAGGGTGGGAGTGGCCAGTAAAAATCATACTGATAAATTTTGGCACACAGGTTCTGCTAAGGATTATAGCTCTGAGGAGTTTGACGGTTGAGGGGTTTGTTCCTACGCTCGAGTTTGGCAATCTTATCTTCAAGCTGTTCTTAATGAATGCTACTTTTGATTCCGTCAATGCGGCGATGTAATAAATTATGTAATTCCGCACTATTAGTACTCTGATATTACATTGTATGGATGTGATATTTGCCTAGAATTTTGGGTAATATGATCTACAATGATCATATTACACTTTGACTCCGTGGATTTCCCTTCGCGGAAATCAGGCCGCTTCACCGTCTAAACTTGGACTCCAAGCCCCTGCTCCTAAGTCCCAGACTTAGTGTGGTGCAAGGACCTCCACCACCCCCGCCTCTAATCAGTCGACCCAGAAAGAGCCAGAACCCACGACAAGAGAGCAACAAGTCTTCCCTGTGCCCATACCCAAGTATGTGCTCGAAATAATAAATCTGTGACTTGCCTCGAGACTTATGCAATGGTCGGTCCTTAACCGACACAGATAGAGAAAAAGTGTAACCAAGCTATGCCCTGTTGGCCATAGGACACAACCTCTTACACCCACCAGCACCCAAACCATATCCCTGCCTGATCACCACTTTTCCTTTCCACTATTTTATCATGAGTGATCATAATTATCACCTATTATAAGTAACAGCAGGTTACTCACGCTACCGCAATTCTGAGCATAGCAGCTACTCGACCTATACTAGTAGGAATCATAGGTAGATATATTTATGCATGTAGTTTCCATAAAATGCCTATAACATAAATGCACATCATATATATTTAGTGATCATTAAAAATACGGGTTATGCACCGGGGCTTGCCTTGGGCAGGCGGTGGGTCAACAAAGTCAGCACCAAAAGGCTTCGGGGCTCCCTCCTGCACGAGGATCTCCTCCTTGTACTCCTCAATGACCTCCTCATAATCCTGTTCGTCCACGGGCATGAACTCTATCAACTCGTGATCTACATGCATGAAATGATGATGCAACACTTAGTAATACGACAACAACAACTCTTAAAATAAAAATACATCTATCAAGCTACTAAGCGAGCTCTATCGACTAAGGTGCAAAGTTACCTACTGTTAACACTAACAAGTATACCGCATGACATATATTATCTTCGCAACTAAAGGTATTCTTACTCTTAATACCGATTTCCTCCATATATGATAAAACAAGGGTACTAGCTATTCTATTTATCAACCTACTCGAGGGCTACAAAAATTACAGTGAGTACATAATAATCTAATGATCTTACTCTAAAAATTTCATGGCTAAAGCTAGCATCAATTTACCACAAAAATTTCTACAAATATTAATCTACATAATACTAAGCTCTCTAATTTGAATTTATGAACCTATCATGATCACATCTAACTGTAAACTAACTACACTAACAGATAGATGGTATTTTTGTGAACCTAACAAACTTTGTTTCACTATTTTTAGACATCTATAAGATTTACTATAATTTATCAAAGTTTTGCTCAAAAATAAATTGAATAAATATTTGTTAAGCCACTGGAAAATGAAAAACCAATTCCTACCCGCGTGCCCCGCGAGCGAGCGGCTCGGCCCACTTCGGCGCAACGCGTGCGCGTGCGACCTAATCGGGCGACGATGGCCCACGACGGGGAGGCTCACGCGCTTTGGCTGTTTTGCGAAAACAGCCCTGACCTAACGGCGAATCACTCCCCTCTCACTTTGGCTGTAGCAACACTGTAGCAAAAAGCCGATTTTCTCTCTCCTCCCCTCCCCTCTCACTGACATCGGCGCTGTTCATCGAAGCCGGAGAAGCCAGTTTTCCTGGCTTTTCCCGGTGTGCTACAGTGTTTTTCTACAGTGAGACAGAAAAGTAGGAGATAGAAAACCGGTTTTTGCTACAGTGTTGCTGCAGTGTTTGTCTGGTAAGCCGGAGCCGCTGCGAGCCGTGCCAAACGGGCCCTGAAAATGATTATTAGGAGGAAGCTGTTCCCTACAGGCATGCTGTCACCCTTGTCATTACAGCCGTAGCCTAGCTGCGCGCGCATGCAGGGGATTTAAATGCGCGGGCTTTGACCACATGCGATCGTAGGCTAGGCTAGGCTGTCACACCAGTCACGTCCGTAGTGCGGTGCCGTGTTCGGCAGGACTAGCAATAATGATCCTGTAGCCGGTGGGAGCACTGCCGCGCCATTCTCTCTAGCCGTGCAAGATCGGTGACGCGGCAAAGTCTACCACATCACCGGTCAGCACCTCGGTTGTCGTCACGTCATCTCTCTTGTCGCGCCATCATACATGGCGTGACACAGGCATTTCGTTGCGGTAGGAAAATAGATAGGGTCAAAAGTGTTAGGTGGTGTTCGCTGGTCTGGACTCGTCCGGCCAGCCGGCTGACCCCCCTCATAAGTTACTGTTCATCAAACCAGCCGAACAGTGTTTTTCTCTCACAATAAATCAACCGGAACAATGTTTTTCAGCCAAGTTTCAGACCAGCGAACGGGGCCTTAGTTTAAAAAAAATAAATAAAGTAGTGTTAAATTTAAAATTAATTTAAAAAAGTATTAAAAATAAAAAAATCCCCCTCCCCACCGCTCGAATCGACCTAACCAAACCGGCACCACACCGCACCAGATGTCCCACAGCGAGTGATATCCCCAAAACTGACCCCTCCAGACGACTTCTTTGCCTACCAAACACACCCGCGCCGCTCGTCCAGCCGTCCTCGGCTTCATCCTGTACCGCCGTGCCAATCTACTCCTCTCCGTCGTTCGGAATCGGAACAAGAGCCCCTCTACCTCGGACAGAGTTAAAGCCGCCACCCGACCCGCCCGTTGTCTCCCTCGCATCAGCACCTCCGCCACCCGCTCCGGCGAGCATTGTCCGCTTGCCGCGCGCCGCCTTCCGCCCACGGGTTAGCTTCCTCCCCCTCTACGTCTGAAATCGATTCCCCGTTGCTGGCCTTGCAGAATCGTTTCTCCGCCGTGGATAGGAACATACAGAGACCCAAACCGTTCTTGATTTCTTCCTCCCCGATCCGTCCAGTTCTCTGACGATTCCCTCGCTTGGCTGAGCGCGAATGCAGATAACAGTTTCCCAAATTTCTTCGGTTCTGACGACGTATTTGCCTCCTTTCTGTCTTGTCCTAGTCTTTGAAACCCGTTTGTTCTCTGCTGTGCATTGCTGCCAGCCTGCCACCAGCCCATCCCACACCACTCGCCCAGTCGCCATCACTCTTTCCGTTACTTGCTTTGCCCAAACTTTCCTCTCCTTTCTTGTGGGCAAAAGGAGAAGAGACATCCTTTTCATCTGTCCACGTACTAGTACTCATTGAAGAAACGGGTGGAGGGCTCTGGTCTCTGACAGACAGCAACTATTGCAGGTGCATTTGATCCGTCCCGGCCGCCTACACTACACGATGTCCAAGTCGGGAGCGCTAGATCTTGCTTCTGGCCTCGGTGGGAAGATCGACAAGGAAGAAGTCAAGTCGGCCGTCGATGAGTATGTTCCTGGATCTGCCCAGTTTCCTTTGCGGTTGCGGGTGGCATGTCTCTGTTCTGTTGGATATTGCAGAGCTCCTGACGATGTTTATAAGAATAATAAAGAGGAGTTAATGTAGTTCATTTACTCCTTAAATAATTGCAATTGCTTTTGTGGTCTTCAGATTTGAATTTGATTTCCAGGTATCCTTTGTGTATTTGTACTTTATAGGTCTAAATTAAAAGAAAGGAATACTTTTTTTTACTTCTGTTGGTAGGATAATCTTTTAGAGGATTTTCTTCCGTTAGGATCTTCATTAGCTGATATTTGTATTTTGTTTCTTTTTCTTACCTCATAGGCTCATATGCTCTTTTACAGCAGCCAATTATTTGTTACTGCGTTTTGTTTTTCACCCAAATGTTTTTGTTACTAGTTAGCGTAACCTTTCAAGCTGTAATATATCCAATAATTCAACTGTCCGGTCCCTTTTTCTTTTAGCTGAGGGCTTTTAAAATCCTGTACTTTGTGTCACAGGTCACTGTCAAGATGTCTATATTAGTTCTTCATGGAGTATGTGCAGATTTGTTTACTATTCTCTTAATTGTTGGGTAGAGAAAAATGTCAGCATCTGATGTATGTCCTCTACTATGTCACTATCTGTATCTGTACTTCTGTAGCCAAGTCTCGTTGTCGCAATGTAATGGGTTGCATTTATATTGTCCATGGTACTGAACTGTATACTGTTTGTCAGAACATTATTGACAGCTTCTGGTCCATTATTAGCTCACAATAGTCCACCATGTGCCAGGTTTTAACCTGTCCTTTCATATAGTACATGCCATTAAGGAGCTACCAAGATATTCATTTTTTCTCCTTTGCATCAAACATACAGTTCAAATGGCTGGAACTAGCATCCTGGTTCAAGGATGTTTATGTTCTTTCCCTTTTCAAGAGACACTCGTCCATTTGTAGAGAGATTGGGAAAACACTGTGATTTACAAGATTGTTGCAGGTTCTCATTATGAGGAGGAATCCTGGACATATACCGCGAATCTGCTAGACAATCTCTTATGTCATTATTCCTTAGTTATCTTTATTTTTACTTTAATATTTATTACAGGTATGAGAAATATCATGGATACTATGGAGGGAAGGAGGAAGCAAGAAAGTCCAACTATACTGATATGGTAATATAACCTTTTGAAGAGAGAATTTTATGCTGTGTGTAAATTTGATGCCCCTTATTCGAGCTGTACTATGAATCTCTAGTTAGCTGCAGTTGGTGCAATCTAAGGTTTCTCAGCTTGCAATTCTACTTGACTAGATTCCCTTGAGAATATATTATTAGAAAAATAGTTAAAAGTCGGGCAGAAGTACATCTTTAGTATAACAGATCAGTGGTGCTGAAACATGTTTTTTGCTGTGCATAGCCTCATGATGAATCTTACCATCATTGGAGTTGAGGCTATTTGCTTCTTGGCATTTTTACATACTTGAGATAAGATATATATCAGAAGCTGACATTTCCCTGATTTTTCAGGTTAATAAATACTATGATCTCGCCACTAGCTTCTACGAGTATGGTTGGGGTGAATCCTTCCACTTTGCTCACAGGTGAGGACTCCCTTGCATAAAGAGTAAATTGCTGGTCTTCATTTGTCAGGACAAAAGAAATGTTTAGTGCCTATTCCAAATAAACTAGAGAGTTAACATAGTGTTATATACTTATACTTATTTATGGCCTTTGGTAATTGAACTATGCTTATTATGTTAGATGGAATGGAGAATCCTTACGCGAAAGCATCAAGCGACATGAGCATTTTCTTGCCCTGCAACTTGGTTTGAAACCAGGAATGAAGGTCAGTTTCCTTGTTAAAATTTAATTTACAATGGTTCTTGTTGCTCTTCACTAACAAGAGGTGTGCCTTTTCATTTATCAACTGTAGGTTTTAGATGTGGGCTGTGGAATAGGTGGTCCGCTGAGAGAAATTGCAAGATTTAGGTTTGATTCTTTGGAGCCAAAGATCTTTAATGCTTGTGAATTGTGATGTCCTCGACTGTAACTTTTTAACATGTGTGGCCAATGTGTTAGGGTTGATTAATCATTTTCACTTACTCCCTCTGATTCGAAATGTAGGTCGTTTTAGCCTTTCAGGATTCTATCTGTTCAATTGTTTTTTTAACTTGGACCATCAATATGTAACACATGGTTACCACATTCATCATGATAAAAATTTTCGTTATATATATATTTTTACTGTTCAAATGGTATATTTTACAAAGTGTCATGTTAGAGGCCGTGTAAATGTCCTAAACAACCTACTCTTGAAATCAGAGGTAGTAAAAGTTAGCACTTATGGTGAATTTGCTTTGGATGGACAGTGCTTTCTCTTGGTCTTTATTTAAGCACTTCCTTCTTTCATTTCAGTATCGATCCCTTTTCTGCTAAAACCCACAGCCAACTGAATCATGCAATGGTTTTCGTGCAGCTCAACGTCAGTTACCGGATTGAATAACAATGAGTACCAGATAACCAGGGGAAAGGTTATTCGAAACCACACAACACCTTTCACTGTTACAGTACTTATCATGTTGCTCATATGCTAACATGACGTTTCAACATTCAGGAGCTCAATCGTTTAGCAGGAATTAGTGGAACCTGTGATTTTGTCAAGGTACAGTTAGCCTATCCACTAGCGCATTTCTTCCTTTCTTTAGCTCTTGCTACTCTTTCAGTTACCTTTGGTGTTAACCAATTATCCTTTGCAGTTGCATTTGTATTGAAAACAATAATGTTATTAGCCTTTTTAGAGCAAATTTTGTTACACAAATAGCTCTATGCATTTGCAATGCTGTATAAATAAGTTGCAAAGTTGATGTTTTTCGATGGAGCTTAGAATATTGTCCACGTTTTGCCATATCATAAATGCAGACTTTGTGAAGATGCCAGTCTTTTTAACATAAGTTTGATGCCTGTAGATGGAGTTCTTTGAATTAATTGTTAAGCTAAAGGGCAACACTTGTGTGTCTGTAATGCAGGCAGACTTCATGAAGATGCCGTTTGATGACAACACTTTCGATGCTGTTTATGCCATTGAGGCGACTTGTCATGCACCTGATCCGGTAAGATTTCAATTTTTTAAATTATCACTTCTTTACTGAGATTTATCAATGATTTTGTTTCCTCTTGTAATGGAAAATTAAACTGCTACTTTTCTTGCAAAGGTTGGTTGCTATAAGGAGATATATCGTGTGTTGAAGCCTGGTCAGTGCTTTGCTGTGTATGAGTGGTGCATTACTGACCACTATGATCCTAACAATGCGACCCACAAAAGGATCAAGGATGAAATCGAGCTTGGCAATGGCCTGCCAGATATCAGAAGCACTCGGCAATGTCTTCAGGCAGTAAAAGACGCTGGGTTTGAGGTAAGATAGATAGCATGCTTTCCTCTGTTTTCTGATCATGTTCTGCTACAGTCCACCTGGGGGTCAATGCACCATTGACAAAGCAATATACACTACTGTTATTTATTTCTGCTTGATATGATGTGGTTTCATGGCTTAGCCGGTCTGTGTAGATGTGTAAGTCTTTTTTCATCATGCAGGTTGTTTGGGATAAGGATCTTGCTGAAGATTCCCCTTTACCTTGGTACTTGCCCTTGGATCCAAGCCGATTTTCCCTGAGTAGCTTCCGTTTGACTTCCGTGGGACGCATGATTACTCACACAATGGTGAGGCCAATAAATAGTTTGTTTATTTTTTTTCAGATACTTCATTTGTTAGTTGTGCTATCAAATTTGTTCCGCACAATTAAATCAGTTGCCATTCTCTATCACAGGATGAGAACCGACAATTAGGGGATAGTAATAAAAGCTTTATGATTTGTCACTGAGTCTGTTTTCAATATTGTTCAGGTCAAGGCCTTGGAATACGTTGGTCTTGCACCACAGGGCAGTGAGAGAGTCTCTAATTTCCTAGAGAAGGCTGCAGAAGGTCTTGTAGAGGGTGGAAAGTAAGTCTGTTTTTTTCTGAGCTAGAAAGAAGGATCACATCACATAACTAAAATTTCAGTAACTCCAGTACTATCCTCTACATCTCCGTTGAATCTTTCCTCGCGTTTGCTTACTGTTGTATAAACAACTACAGGAAGGAGATCTTCACGCCAATGTACTTCTTTCTTGTTCGGAAGCCTCTTTCAGAATGAGCTCTTGGATCAGTTTTCAGGTAGCAGGTGATTTTGTAAGCTCTTCCCAAATCCATGTCTTCCTCGTCCCGTGACCAGTTTCTAAGTTGTAGTGTTGCGGATTTTCAGGGAGAAAGCAAGGAAGCATTTTGAAGAAGCCGAGGGGGAACCTGCAATCAAGAAAATATGTAGTTCTTCAGTGTAGGAAGAAAATCAACGAACAGTGTAGTAACTGTTAAGCTGTGTGTTTGTTCAGCTATTTTTTTGCTTGAGGTTCGGGTCCAGTATTTGTTTGTTGTTTCTAGAGGGTTTGACTGTCCTTTCGTGAACAAACAATGTGAAATCCTTTTCGTCATAAGCTCTCAGTAGCATAAATAAGACAGTTTGTATAAGAGTACTCCATGGATACAGTAAATGTTTCGAGATAAATAAACTGAGGTGTTGATTAGGAGATGCCTACAATCAAGTGCAATTTCTCTGTATTACCACCATTGATTATCTGTCTGAGACCCATTTTGAACAAATTGTCATCCTACGGGAGAGCATACCTTGTCCTTGAACCTGTCCTAGAAATGATGGCGTTATTATCCTTTAACACCCGACAACATCTGGGTTTCTGAGGGATCTGTCCATATGAAAGAGGCGGGGGCAATTCTCTCTCTTTCTAAAAAAAAAGGTCGGCGGGCGGCCCACTCAGAATGAAGGAGGCGGGCGTCGGCAAAATCATCCGGTCCGCCTAGCAGACTGCGGATCCAAGCCCATCGCCGCTCAACCCCCTCGTCTCACCGCCGTGGCCCGTGTGCACTGCGCATAGGCCCGCGCACATTTCCTGTGTGGACCTAAATTCTTTCCTCTACTCCTCCTGATAGCGGGCTAAGCTAAGCTAGTTCTTCCACTTCAAAAAAGAAAAAAAGAAAAAAAAAGCTAAGCTAGTTCTTTACTCTTTTTCTTCATGTTTTCATGCATGCAATGTTTTTTTCTGGTTTATTTTCTGTAACTTTTTCGTTGTCTTCTTGTGACGATACTCTTAAATTATTGGTATTCCTAATTTTAGTTTTTTTAAATATATTATTCTAAAAGAAGTCTATTTTTGGCCACCGAACCATAGGTCGAATCCCATTTTGTCCACCAGACTCCAAAATTAATATCCTTTAGCCACTGAACTATCAAAATTTAGACAATTTTGGTCCTCGACTAGTTTGAACTATGGTCTTGCATATGTATATGTACTTTTTAAAAATAATTAAAATCTGGATAAATCTTTAAAAATTGATAACTAGTTTATTTTAAATCAAAAAGTCTAGCACCAATATATTGTAAAAACACAATCTTTATATGGTTCTCTATTTAGAGTTCTTTGGATCTTACTTATTCTTGTTGCTAGTGTTTTATCATTGTTTATTTAAATTAAATTAACTTTTGCACTTTGCTTTATGTTGATTACATGATGCATGAACCCCCTACCTTATTTGAAACATATTATCTAGTCAACCGATCAAATAAAGTAAATCACTAGCCATGCATGCCTAAATAGAATCCATTATTCAATATGTGGTGGAGCATGGAGTCCACAAAAAGGTTGTCATCACCTTTGAGATCTTCCATGTACTAGGAATGCATTGGATTCTTTTGGTTCATCCTTGGTCTAATATAACACAAAAATAATTTAAATAAATAATGGTTGCTACTACGAGCAATAAAACATTAGCAACAGGGACAAGTATAATATCCAATAACTCAAAACAGAGCACCCGGTAGATAGATTATACTTTTAGAAAGCATTTGGTACTTATTTCACATGTTTATTTAAAATTATGAATTTTTAAGGTTTAATCATAGTTCTATGGTAAAAATCACTTTTGAAACTAGTTGATAGCCAAAGTTGCCCATTTTTAGTTCAATGGTAAAACATATCTAGTTTTGGAGTTTGATGATGGCCAGAACCAGACTCTAGCGATAGTTTAATGGCCAAAAATAGACTTCATCAGATAGATCACCCTCCTTTTTCTAAGGGACATCACTTTGTGTTGGTGGTTACGAATTATTTCATGAAGTGAACCAAAACTGTACCTTTGAAGAACTTGACACGCAAGGAGGTAATTGGATTAGTTACTAATTATATTATTCGTAGGTTTGGCATACCTCAAATTTCAAAAATGAACCAAGGTTTTTCTTTTTTCGAAAGAGGTATGTGAATTTGCTGAGCTATATAAAATTAAACTGCTCAATTCATCCCCATATTACACTCATGCAAATGTGGTTAGGCTGAGTTTATTAATGAGAGCTTAATCAAACATGTGTCAAGAAGAAAATTGAGGATAATCCTAGAAGATGGCATGAAGTTTTGTCTAAGAATTTATGGGCTCACCGTATATCTAGAAATTGTGATACTAGTTACCCCGTTTGAGATGGTGTATGGACATGAAGCAGTGTTGTCGGTCGAGGTAAACTTGGCTGCATATATATTGGCTAAACAGAATGACTTATATGGTATTATGTATCATGAATTGATGATGGACAATGTCGATAGGTGACTGGTGAAAGAATGAAGGCTTTGAGACTTTGAAGGAGATCAAGAGAAACAAAACTTGTGTTGCCAAGGCTCACGACAAGAAGACTAAGAGCAAATCATTTTAGGTTGGTGATCTAGTTTGGAAGATGTAACACCCCAGGCGTTTGCCACCAGTTAAGCAATGGGTTTGAGCTAAAACATGGTATATTAAGTGATGATGAAGATGTCAAGGTCAAACCTATAGAAACGAGCCCCAACCTAAACTTGGATATTGCACCTTTGCTCGCCTATAGACCCCTTTTCAAGATATATTCTTGGGTGGTGTGATTGGGATATCTTCATGTGTCTCACATCAATACCCATCTATATTGGGCACTTGAAAAGTTTCATGAAGTTTGGAATCAAAAAGTCACATGAAATGACGAGTTATGTCCTTGCTTGAATTAATTTATAAAGTGAATGGAATTCTCGATCGTCAACCAAATCTTGCAACCATGCCCAAATGACTCTAGACGAACTCAACAACAAAAGTCATGAAAGGTTCATGTTGGGCAAATGCCAAGAAAATGCTCCAATGGATCAAAAAGGATAATTTAAGCTTCATCGCGATCCTACTTTGGTCAAAGTAGAACAGCAGGTTCTATACCAGTTTTGAGGTTGGACCTTAAATGAAAGTTGTAGTCCATATCATGTAGAACAAACTTTGTTTTTGGACTAAGAGCTAGATCAGCTTGGAAGTAAGTCAAATCAAGGTCACAAGATCGAATTTGCTGTTGTTTTCAGCACTTAGAAATATTCTAAGTCTGGAGTTTCGCTAAGCAACGACGTTGGCATTCCGCGTTCTCCGAAATTCGTTAAGCAACTTGAGTTGGTCCAAAAATAAAAGTTGAAGGTTATATTATGGAGAAGAGCATGCAAAAAGTTGCACTGAGTTTGACCGAGTTTTGACTTCCGAAAGTGAATTTCCGTGACCGTTATCAAGGCGCTGACACTGACAGTTTGTGGCCTAATTACCCGCTGTTGAAGAGCTCTAATGACCTTGGTCTCTAAATGAAAAATGTAGAGCAGCTCGCGGGCTTCAAACTTTGTTTTGGGCCTGAGGTCTAAATCGGCCCAGATCTGGCCCAACCCGCGCTCCACGCCGGCCACTCCGTCGTCCGCCAAGTGTTCGCGGAAACTGCCCCTAGAGGACGCCGCGTGGCCTGTGCATGGCGGCCATGCATGAGCAGCGCGCCCCCGCCACTGCCGCGTGCCCTGCCTCTCTGTCGCGCCTCTGCTCCTTCAACCGAGCGCGTGGGCTGCCCCATTCCCCGCTCGCCTCTCCACTCTCCTTCCCTCTCGCTCTGCTGCTGCGTGCGGCCACGTCCGCCATGGCCGTCGCCGCCGAAGCTCCATGGCCAGCCGTCCTTGGGCCACCGCAAGCCGAGCTGTGGGCTCCTAGTTGTGCGTACGCTCTCGCTGGTGCTCCACGCCGCTGCCAGCCACCGCCCGCCAACGCCGGCCAGCTCCTCCGCCGTCGCCGCCGGAGCTGCGCCCCTGCGCGCCGCGCACGCGCGTGGCCAGGCCATCGTGGGCCACCTCCTGGCAAGTTCGAGTGCACACACGGGTGCGGGAGGACACTCTGGTGCTCACGCAATCCTCCCCCGCCACCGACAAGCCTCCTCTGGCCGGCACCGCGAGCCTCCGATGGCCTCCTCTGCTTTGATCCCCGTCAAGGACTTCGCGCAAGAATTTGAAGAAAGGGAGGGTCCTATCTGCAATGTCATAGACTCATGTGAATAGTGCCATAAGGACTGGTTTGTAATTATTTTGCAGGAACTTTGGAAATTCATAGTAAATCGTAGAAAATTCGTAAAATAGTAAATGAGGACTTTTTGGAATCCTTGTGAAATTGTCTATGCAGTGGATCTATAATATGGCATGTTTTAGTTTAAATATTTTGCGGTAAAAATAGATTTGTGCAGTAAGGTTGTAATGCTAGTTGAATTTGTTATTTTTCATAACTGTAGATCTAGGGCTCCAAATGAAGTGAAATTTTTGTGGCATGCTACTCATGTGATAGTTGATGTGTGGTAAAAATTTCATGAGTATTGGATGAAGTATGAGTGAGTTATTGGTTTATCTTGCTCTCACATGATTTCTTGCTTTAGCAACTTGTCTTTTTCATAGAGGTTGCTATACATATTCAAATGGAGTGAAATTTGTACAGTAGACTATTGAGAGGATATGTGAGCCACTGTAATTTTTGTAGAATTTATTGTATACTTTTGGTATATGTTCATTAAGTCACCTTGTTATCTAAAATAAATTAAGAAATGCATTAAAAGAATTTATTTGGTCATGGACACTAGGTTTTCTGGTGTTCTTTAGTCATGTGTGAAATGTTGGTAAAGTTGGTTTTGCCCAATTATGTATTTGCAACATAAGTTAATAATTATTTTCTTGCCGATGTGGTTTATGGACAGATCTGGGAACTTAGCAAAGTTCTTCATGATAATGTGCTTTGTTGTGAAACTTGTTTATACAAAAGTTGTAGATAATTCATGTATCTAGCTTCTATTAAAATTTGGTGTCATTTGGCCAAGTAGTTTAAGAGTTACAGCTGTTTAAAGTTGGGTTTCAGAAATGGCTGCTTTCTGTCAATTGTAGACCAGTTTCTGTAAATAGATATATTTGACTTAGTTAACTTGAGAATCATGCTAAGATGATTAAAGATGAATTGTAGAAAATTTCATAAGCTTTCCATAATGTCTTCTTGCAAGTCATTTGGATTTGTGTAACTTCAGTTATAGCTAAATCTTGTAGCTGCTGTTTGCATGTCCAGAAATTGACAGATTCCAATTATAGTGCTTGCTTGTATATTGTTAAGTGTGACGTATGCCTTGAATGATGACTGAGTTAGAGCACTTGAGATCTTGGGAAACTTGTGTCATGCTTGGTGTTGTCGTCTTCTTTGCCATCTTAGCATGATAGATTGTGTGATGTTTAAGTTAAGCATCACAAAGTACTTAAGTGTGTTAGTGTAAACTATGCTTGTCTTGCTTGCTAATTTGTGATGTGTCTCATGGTACTATTCTTCATATTTATGCACTTGCATATTGCATCTCATCTAGGTACGCTAGATGAACCATGTGAAGGACTGTGATGTTGGAGCCAAACCCGAAGACAGTGTTTGATGGATCTATCCCGAAGGTGGAAGGGCTAAGCAAGTGTTAGGACCTGAGACGTCACCAGGACGGTGCAAGCTAACTGAACTGACTTGTGTCGGATCCCAGGCAAGCCCCGGAGCATTCTAAGTCTCCTACTTTATAAAGGCAATTCTTTCTATATATATGAGTTTATATATATTGTTGCATTAAGTTGTAGGAGTTGATTGAAACCGTTGATGCATTTATTACTATCCTTGCCTACCTTACTACCTTGTTACCCTGTTAGGTCAGGATCGAATAACTGCTTAGCCTTGCTTAGACCGGTAGCGATCGGTGATATCCGGTCACCTACATTATAGGTGGTTACTGGAAGAATTTAGCTATGGAAAGAATGATATCCTGGAATTAACCATGTGTGATGGATAATTGGAGACCGGACGGAAAAAGTTGGAGGCAACCAGACAGGGTTCTGGGGTGCTGTTAGTTTCCGTCTGTGTCGATTAAGGACCGACCAGTTGTTGGCCCTCGAGTCATGTTGAACGCATGCCTTACATTTAGCTGGCCGGATAAAGTACCTTCCGACCGCGAAGCTGAGGAGATTATTCGGGCCGAGTAGATTGCCCGCAGCGCACTGTGCCGGAGCAGGTGTGGTAGGACACGGAGGGCGAGATGATAAGACCAAAGTGCAGTCGGTCGGCCCCCGGGTACATGTGGTTCCTGGCAAACTCGAGATTCCTAGATAGTTGACTCGGTGATCAATATCTCACTTTAGCGGGTGAGTGAGGTTTGTGTAAGGAATAAATCACCAGCTGGTTAGGAATCGATTCGAATCGCCATCGCTCCTGGATAGTGAGCACTTGACTCGAGTTACGGCATCGTAGTAATTATTATGGAACAATGATGGTTATCTGGATGGTATGGGATATGCTAAATCTAAATTGGTAACTGGATGTTATTGGTTAATCAAGTGATTGCTATAGTACAGGTGCTTACCTAGATGGATAGGTCATAATAAAGATGATGCAAAGTACTTAAAATGGTTTCTTCATGATAGCTTATGCTTTTCGCAAACAAGTCAGCTAGCCCACTAAAGAAAGCCATGCATAATCCTTGGTGTCGATTTATTTTGGTTTAAGACGGGTAAGTCTGGCTGAGTACATTCGAGTACTCAGGGTTTATCCCACCTTGTTGCAGGTGATGTTCTCGACCTGTTGATGATGGTGGCTAACCGCCGGTGGGCTCGGTGATTCTATACTTACTTCTCATCTCTATGCTTTTGTCGGATGATGTCACTATGCTAGCAATATATTTGGAACTTATATTAATGTAATCATTTGAAAGCTATATTGTTTTCACTAAGCGGTTTTGAAACCCAAACTTGTACTATTATTTGTTAACCCCTTTGTAATATTATTTCCGCTGCAACCCGATGTATGTGATGTGTATTTGCTTAATCACGCGATCTTGGTTGTGATGTTGATTTACCGAGGTCTTTCGGGACACTCGGCGGACTACCGGGTTTATATGAGTGAAAGTATGGGTGTGTCAACGTGTTAGCGGGGACAACCGTACTTGATCTTGTATAAATTAGGGCGGTTCTGTCATCAGCTGGTATCAGAGCGAGATTAAGCATAATACTGTCAGGTACATAGTTTTAAAAGCTAAGTTTTGGTTTTAAAAGGTCTATTTTAACTAAAACTTTAGCTACAGGCAAATTTGTCAAAACTTATTTGCAAAACTATGCTAGCGACATCTTCCTTTATGCCCAGTTAAGGACTATTAGGTGGCTATCTAAGTACTAACTTTGAGGATGTACTTTATTGCAATTTTTCTTTCGTCGTCCATACGACGTGCTATTGTATGGATGCCATTCGCTTGAATGGTACTGTATGGATCAATTGCCTCTACGCCCAGGTAAGTGTGAGTTGTGAGAGTATGACCGTCCAACTGTCGGTCTAGGGGAGAGTTAGCTGTGGTTACTGGAATATTTACATGTTACACACATGTATATATGAAGGTACTTAATTGTGGGTATATCTGCTGGGTAGCTATGGATATCGAAGTATATATATCTGGGGATGTGTATATGGAGGGGTATCTTAGTTTACTGTTTTCATTGTGCGCTTATTTATCTCTTGTGGGGATGGGCTGCAATGAATTTGCCTGCAGGTACGCTAACCACGAATGCGTAGATTGAATGTAGCTGACGACTAGCTATATATCGAGAGAGTATGTGTTATGCCACCGACATAGAACGTGATTGCCACCTTAGGCTGGCAATTTCATGAGGACGAATAGGACGAGCATGCATCATGATTGTGCTTGTGCATAAATATGCTTCCCTTCCTTTATTCTAAGTACTAAGTAACTTGTGATCGATGTATTGCACTATCTTCCTTGTGTGGAGTTAAACAAGAATGCCTTGTTCCATGTTTCTTGAATAGGAAGTGCTTGAGAAAAGTGTGTGCTTAGCCTTGCTAAAAATAATTGTGGTTACATGCTTAACCTATAATGTCCTCTAGTTTAGCCAAGTGGTGGGTATGTATGCTTGTTATCTAATTAGTGCCATAGTTATCACCCCTTTTGTCATCGGTAAGCATACGAGTGTTGAAGAGCGCTATCCTAGAACCACGTCCAAGTTTTGGTAATCTCATGGTTGTCGTCTCCAATTAAGTTCTCTCTT
Organism: Miscanthus floridulus; assembly: GCF_019320115.1. Lineage (NCBI taxonomy): Eukaryota > Viridiplantae > Streptophyta > Magnoliopsida > Poales > Poaceae > Miscanthus > Miscanthus floridulus. The sequence goes on from NC_089582.1 coordinate 38,044,520, forward strand.
AGGAGCCTAAGCCTATACATGTGGTTGCTAGCTTTGAACATTGCGCTACGAAGACCTTTATCCATGCCTTTGCTTGACCTTAGGCCCAAGCTTGATTCCCTTCTTTGCTCGCATGTATCGTGGTTGTCCCGCTCCTGTGTGGGAGGACCTTGCTCAAAAATCCTTGTTAGATCTCATTGCTCCTTCTTCTACTGATGATCTGGTGCAACGCTAATCGCTATCTACTCTGCTTTGGAACCTTTTCCTCGTAGATCATGTCGTTGCCTTATCAACTGAATCCTTAGTCAGTGCCTTGGTTCTGTCCCTTGAATCTTGTTTATCTTGTCTCCAACCTTCCCACGTCTCGGGATGTCTATCAGTCTTGGTCTCATGTTGTTGCTCAACATGACTGGATCTTATGATAATCTTTCATCTAGTAATCACCTTGGTAGACGTGAGGCGTGCGTGGAATTTAATCAAGAATCTCATACTTAGTTGTCTTTGGCAATTAAGCTATGTTCTCTTGCGCTGTGTTTTGATCTTCAGATCGCCTCCTTGTTGATTCCTAACCTTGTGACTATCCTTGTTTGCTATCCCTCTTTTGCACAATGCTTGTTCTTACAATCTAATTGATGCCACTAGAAATTTCACTTTGGTTGTCAGTTCAGTAATGGTGCCACGATTAGCGATCTATGGTGCCACGACGAAACTGAGAGCTCCTGTGGGTGCACACACAAGGCTGTGCTGCTCGGCACGCGCTGGTATCGAGGTTTCTAGTCATGATCCATTACAGAACCACACCGATGTGTTATTTTCACATGAGCTCTTCCTTGGTTATCTCTCCTTATCATGTCAAGAGATCTATATGTCGAACTAGATGCAATAGGACTTCCTTCTGGAGTAGTCCAACGGTTAACCTTTGAAGAACATGTCACTAACAGGAACATAAACAGACTGCAAGAGGGTAGACAAGTGACTCTACTCGACGTGACTGTCCCTGTAATGACGTCGATCATCTAGTGAGCAACTTATGTCATTTTCATTGGATCAGAAAGGTGCACCACACTTAAGGTTGAACAAGTTATCAGTCGGAAGGTAAATGGACTAGGATATTATGTGCTGTAGTAGGTCACCTAGTGATCATGAGCTTCTTGTCCAAGTCTTGACCTTTATGTGCAAGGTGATCAACCGACCTTCTTTGGTGTGACCCCTTTCTGCTGACTTCAATGGCGACCATCTGTAGGCTTCGACCATAATTTTTATTATCAAGAGTGAAGATTTGGAACCTTTTTAGTGTTGAGGGACAACTGATTTGTTACCAGTAGGAAAGTTAGTCTTCAGTTAGGTAACGACTATTTGGTAACTATGAAGGCCAGATCTCACAGAACGATGTTGATTAAGGAAACAGCAAACCTGGCCCCACAATGCAAGTGCTACTTCTTCTCCAAATGTGCTATCAAGTCAATTCCATCTTGGACTAATCACGTATATAGTACAAGACTGTGGTATCGGCTAGGTAGGAGCTAGCGAAAGCATGTCCCTAGTTTTTAGTCAGCATCTTTGTGCCCCAAGGTGCCACTAACACATGTGTCCGGACTCTATTGGATGAAGTGCCGAAGGATATATAGGAATGGTTCCTTGTCAATGTAGAAATGCCCTACATGTGGAATAATGTTTTGTGCCCTGCGAAAACAGCTCACAAGTCCAATGCTTGTGCATAGTCAAGTTGGTGTCTAGAACGATGGTTGAAGTATTACCAGAGAAGCATGTAAGGAAAACTCTAGCCTCCATCCTCAGCTAGAGAAAGACTGCTGCTGCTATGAGAAAGGTTAGAGAGTGCCAAACACACACCTCAACGTGTGGAGCGAAGAAAAGGGAGGACACGAAATCTGTCCAGATTTTGTGGCACTAAACCAGGTTATCTTCAAGCCGGCAGGTTAGTGACTCAAACGAAGCTGGATTGACCCCAAACTTGGTGATCTCATTCCTTGCTTAGGTCCCTTCAATGTCTTAAGTTGGTTTGAGTATTGGTTGATGTAAAACGTCGGATTTGAGAGATATCTTGTCAGGCTCGGTTTGCTGCCATTTCAGAACAGAGCAGGTTTTGGTAGATGAATTGTTTGGATGGTCAACGGTGTCCGGTTGAGTTGATTTTTGGTGAGTAGTTAGAAGACCCATGGATCTACAAGCCCACCAAATTTTGTGCATATTGGAGCAGTAGTTTGTGAGATATGAATAGAAAATAAAAGGGTACAGAATCTGCAATTTCGCTGTGACTGCTATCATCCTTTGCATTAGACGGTTGTGTTTGTAATTCATGCCAAGAAATTACAACTTGTAGGTGTATCGCTGTTAGACAACCCTCCATGCCCTAGAGAAGACTAATTGCACCCCTATGTGCCTTGCTTTTGCCCTCTTAGATCAGCAATGCGTAAGCAGTCAAAGTGTTCTAGAAGTCAAATTGTGCCCTTGCAATTCGAAAGTAATTGGAAAGGTGTCAAACCGTGGATTTTTGGATTGTGGTTTTTGAGATATTGATTGGCCTTAGAATGGAAGCCTCGACGACAAATGTAGTAAGAAAGCTGGTTTTGCTACTGATGCAAGTCAACCCAACTTGCTGTGCAACTGCACCACGAAGGCAAATTGCACTCAACCTGCTTGGTAGTGAACTAGTCCCTAGTTTTGTGATTACTTGCAACTTGTGTTGTCCTCCAAGCCTCGCTAACATCCTTCTACATCAATGGTTCTCCAATGCTGACATGTCTTTGGTACCTTATATGTGTTTTTACCCAAGAGGTTGCATCAGATTCCACCCAGATCCCTGTTGCAACCTGGATCCAAAGGCTCCCTAAGGAATGATCATCGAGAACGTTGAGCCGACAGAGTCAGCTATTACATTTACCACTCACTCGGCAGACTCAGACCATACAATATTGTTATCAGAGAAAGAGAACTGCACACATGGAACCATTGCAACGAGTATCCTTCAGAAGATTATCATCTAGTGCAAAGTCCATATGGTCTGTGCTATATCCACTTGGGAAGTAGATGTTGCAAGTATTTAGTCTACGTTTGTATCGCTCTTCGTACATCGAGGATGAAGTACGTAGGACATTGCTATCTTGGATTCCTCCCAAAGTAACAATACATCGTGAAGGCCAACGAAGGAAATTCTTCAGACAAAACTTACTACAAAGGACAAGTATCAGAAAGTGTCTTGACAAAATTAGCCTCTCTTATGCATTGAAGCTATGTAGCCTAAAGCTATCGCTGATATTGGAAACTGGTAGCATGTCTCTCTTCCATAAAAGTCTTTCGTCCTAAATCTCGGGACGCGATTCTTTTAAGGGGGGAGGGCTGTAACACCCCAGGCGTTTGCCACCAGTTAAGCAATGGGTTTGAGCTAAAACATGGTATATTAAGTGACGATGAAGATGTCAAGGTCAAACCTATAGAAACGAGCCCCAACCTAAACTTGGATATTGCACCTTTGCTCGCCTATAGACCCCTTTTCAAGATATATGCTTGGGTGGTGTGATTGGGATATCTTCATGTGTCTCACATCAATACCCATCTATATTGGGCACTCGAAAAGTTTCATGAAGTTTGGAATCAAAAAGTCACATGAAATGACGAGTTATGTCCTTGCTTGAATTAATTTATAAAGTGAATGGAATTCTCGATCGTCAACCAAATCTTGCAACCATGCCCAAATGACTCTAGATGAACTCTACAACAAAAGTCATGAAAGGTTCATTTTGGGCAAATGCCAAGAAAATGCTCCAATGGATCAAAAAGGATAATTTAAGCTTCATCATGATACTACTTTGGTCAAAGTAGAACAGTAGGTTCTATACCAGTTTTGAGGTTGGACCTTAAATGAAAGTTGTAGTCCATATCATGTAGAATAAACTTTGTTTTTGGACTAAGAGCTAGATCAGCTTGGAAGTAAGTCAAATCAAGGTCACAAGATCGAATTTGCTATTGTTTTCAGCACTTAGAAATATTCTAAGTCTGGAGTTTCGCTAAGCAACGACGTTGGCATTCCGCGTTCTCCGAAATTCGTTAAGCAACTTGAGTTGGTCCAAAAATAAAAGTTGAAGGTTATACTATGGAGAAGAGCATGCAAAAAATTGCACTGAGTTTGACCGAGTTTTGACTTCCGAAAGTGATTTTCCGTGACCGTTATCAAGGCGCTGACACTGACAGTTTGTGGCCTAATTATCCGCTGTTGAAGAGCTCTAATGACCTTGGTCTCTAAATGAAAAATGTAGAGCAGCTCGCAGGCTTCAAACTTTGTTTTGGGCCCAAGGTCTAAATCGGCCCAGATCTGGCCCAACCCGCGCTCCACGCTGGCCACTCCGTCGCCCGCCAAGTGTTCGCGGAAACGCCCCAGAGGACGCGCGTGGCCTGTGCATGGCGGCCATGCACGAGCAGCGTGCCCTCGCTGCTGTCGCGTGCCTTGCCTCTCTGTCGCGCCTCTGCTCCTTCAACCGAGCGCGTGGGCTGCCCCATTCCCCGCTCGCCTCTCCACTCTCCTTCCCTCTCGCTCTACTGCTGCGTGCGGCCACATCCGCCATGGCCGTCGCCACCGAAGCTCCATGGCCAGCCGTCCTTGGGCCACCGCAAGCCGAGCTGTGGGCTCCTAGTTGTGCGTACGCTCTCGCTGGTGCTCCACGCCGCTGCCAGCCACTGCCCGCCAACGCCGGCCAGCTCCTCCGCCGTCGCCGCCGGAGCTGCGCCCCTGCGCGCCGCGCATGCGTGTGGCCAGGCCATCGTGGGCCACCTCCGGCAAGTTCGAGTGCACACACGGGTATGGGAGGACACTCTGGTGCTCATGCAATCCTCCCCCGCCGCCGACAAGCCTCCTCTGGTCGGCACCGCGAGCCTCCGATGGCCTCCTCTGCTTTGATCCCCGTCAAGGACTTCGCGCAAGAATTTGAAGAAAGGGAGGGTCCTATCTGCATTGTCATAGACTTATGTGAATAGTGCCATAAGGACTGGTTTGTAATTATTTTGTAGGAACTTTGGAAATTCATAGTAAATCGTAGAAAATTCGTAAAATAGTAAATGAGGACTTTTTGGAATCTTTGTGAAATTGTCTATGCAGTGGATCTATAATATGGCATGTTTTAGTTTAAATATGTTGCGGTAAAAATAGATTTGTGCAGTAAGGTTGTAATGCTAGTTGAATTTGTTATTTTTCATAACTGTAGATCTAGGGCTCCAAATGAAGTGAAATTTTTGTGGCATACTACTCATATGATAGTTGATGTGTGGTAAAAATTTCATGAGTATTGGATGAAGTATGAGTGAGTTATTGGTTTATCTTGCTCTCACATGATTTCTTGCTTTAGCAACTTGTCTTTTTCATAGAGGTTGCTATACATATTCAAATGGAGTGAAATTTGTACAGTAGACTATTGAGAGGATATGTGAGCCACTGTAATTTTTGTAGAATTTATTGTATACTTTTGGTATATGTTCATTAAGTCACCTTGTTATCTAAAATAAATTAAGAAATGCATCAAAAGAATTTATTTGGTCATGGACACTAGGTTTTCTGGTGTTCTTTAGTCATGTGTGAAATGTTGGTAAAGTTAGTTTTGCCCAATTATGTATTTGCAACATAAGTTAATAATTATTTTCTTGCCGATGTGGTTTATGGATAGATCTGGGAACTTAGCAAAGTTCTTTATGATAATATGCTTTGTTGTGAAACTTGTTTATATAAAAGTTGTATATAATTCATGTATCTAGCTTCTATTAAAATTTGGTGTCATTTGGCCAAGTAGTTTAAGAGTTACAGCTGTTTAAAATTGGGTTTCAGAAATGGCTGCTTTCTGTCAATTGTAGACCAGTTTCTATAAATAGATATATTTGACTTAGTTAACTTGAGAATCATGCTAAGATGATTAAAGATGAATTGTATAAAATTTCATAAGCTTTCCATAATGTCTTCTTGCAAGTCATTTGGATTTGTGTAACTTCAGTTATAGCTAAATCTTATAGCTGCTGTTTGCATGTCCAGAAATTGACAGATTCCAATTATAGTGCTTACTTGTATATTGTTAAGTGTGACGTATGCCTTGAATGATGACTGAGTTAGAGCACTTGAGATCTTGGGAAACTTGTGTCATGCTTGGTGTTGTCGTCTTCTTTGCCATCTTAGCATGATAGATTGTGTGATGTTTAAGTTAAGCATCACAAAGTACTTAAGTGTGTTAGTGTAAACTATGCTTGTCTTGCTTGCTAATTTGTGATGTGTCTCATGGTACTATTCTTCATATTTATGCACTTGCATATTGCATCTCATCTAGGTACGCTAGATGATCCACGTGAAGGATGTGATGTTGGAGCCAAACTCGAAGACAGTGTTTGATGGATCTATCCCGAAGGTGGAAGGGCTAAGCAAGTGTTAGGACCTGAGACATCACCAGGACGGTGCAAGCTAACTGAACTGACTTGTGTCGGATTCCAGGCAAGCCCCGGAGCATTCTAAGTCTCCTACTTTATAAAAGCAATTCTTTCTATATATATGAGTTTATATATATTGTTGCATTAAGTTGTAGGAGTTGATTGAAACCGTTGATGCATTTATTACTATCCTTGCCTACCTTACTACCTTGTTACCCTGTTAGGTCAGGATTGAATAACTGCTTAGCCTTGCTTAGACCGGTAGCGATCGGTGATATCCGGTCACCTACATTATAGGTGGTTACTGGAAGAATTTCGCTATGAAAAGAATGATATCCTGGAATTAACCATGTGTGATGGATAATTGGAGACCGGACGGAATAAGTTGGAGGCAACCAGACAGGGTTCTGGGGTGCTGTTAGTATTCATCTGTGTCGATTAAGGACCGACCGTTGTTGGCCCTCGAGTCATGTTGAACGCATGCCTTACATTTAGCTAGCCGGATAAAGTACCTTCCGACCGCGAAGCTGGGAGATTATTCGGGCCGAGTAGATTGCCCGCAGCGTACTGTGCCGGAGCAGGTGTGGTAGGACACGGGGGCGAGATGATAAGACCAAAGTGCAGTCGGTCGGCCCCCGGGTACATGTGGTTCCTGGCGAACTTGAGATTCCTAGATAGTTGACTCGATGATCAATATCTCACTTTAGCGGGTGAGTGAGGTTTGTGTAAGGAATAAATCACCAGCTGGTTAGGAATCGATTCGAATCACCATCACTCCTGGATAGTGAGTGTCGACAGAATATCATCGGCAGTCCACCGAGGGGCACCCCGCGATGGTAGATTGATCGGTAGAGGAGCATGTAATCAAGAACAAGAAGGCAACAGAGACACACGAGTTATACAGGTTCAGGCCGTCGGTACGACATAATACCTTACTCCTGTGGTCTGTTGGTTTGCATTAGCTATCGTATGATTTTCCGTGAATTCGTAGGGGGTCCCTGCCCGCCTTATATGGTCTGGGGGGCAAGGTTACAAGTCGGTTAGATCTGAGAGATAACCGGAAAGTAATAATAGATTACAAGAAACATGGGATCGTACATATCCTATCAGATCTCGTAACATCTTCAGGATATCCTCTCCGTGCCTTACAGGGGTCGCCGAGTAGAATCGTGCCCCGCAAGGCTCCTTCTTGTGGGCTGGGCCGCCCCTGGAGGCATAGCCCATGTGACCTACCATGGGTATCTGGGGTCGTACCCCCCACAGCTAGTCCCCGAGCGCCTTGTACCCGTTGTGCCAGGCCGTCTTGAGACTTTCCGAGCAGGTGCGAACCAAAACCGAGCTGTCCAAATCATGGTCCGACCACCATAAGGAGCTACCGATCAGTTGTGAGCAGCTGCCGAGTAGCATACAACATCGCCGAGCAGTGTGTTCCGAGCACGGCTTATCATAAGGGTGTAAGGAGCTCAAGTCCAAAATTAAAAATTCCTGCATGGTAAAGGGAAGTGTGCCCACTTAGAATCCAAAAACAATGGTAAAGATACCTGGTTTACCCTTTGGCTGCTCGGAGTCTTTCAGAAAAACAAACACATTCACCGCAAGGTGAAGTGTGCCCACTTAGTCCCCGAGCCTGACAGTAGGTGACGTAGTCACATGGTGCCAGGCTCAGAAATTAGTGAACCGTCCGAGCAGGTAGCCAGTCCCCGAGTGTAGCCTCGAGACAAAAAACAAGCACATTCACCACAAGGTGAAGTGTGCCCACTTAGTCCTCGAGCCTGACAGTAGGTGACGTAGTCACGTGGTGCCAGGCTCAGAAATTAGTGAACCGTCCGAGCAGGTAGCCAGTCCCCGTGTTTCTGGCGTAGATATCTGATAAATCAAATCGCCGCGAGAAATTCGGAGTAATGGTTGTACAGTATCAATTACTAAGCCTCATTAAAATGCGGAGAATTCAGAGAATGTGGTGGTGATAAATGAGCGGCATGGGCTACTGTGACGCGATAGCCCAAGTTGCGGCCCATTAAACCATTTTGGAGGAATCGATGTAGCGCTGATCGCGGGAACGGTTTCCCAAAAACCCTCAGAGTCAAGGCAGAGTGGGGGAAGTGCTTTATAACCACGCCGCCACACACATCGCTTCCTACCTCTGTCAAGCCACCCTGCTTCCTACCTTCACAATCCCTATGCTTCACCTTCCACACCAATCACGAGCATTCACCTCCAACCCGAGGACCAAACCATAGGAGATGGCGCCAAAAAAAGGAGCCGCAAAGCCGAAGAAGGTGGCCACCGGAGCCAGCCGTGATGAGGAGTGGGTGCCATCGAAGATGTCGGCAGCAGATCTTGATAAGATGGTGGCGGCGGGCATTCTCCCCGACCGTCTTACTGCTGGATGGCGGCCAACTAGTGGTGAGCCCTTCCCGACACCATATACTGATGAGGCTGTAGTATTTGAGGATTATTTCTGGCGAGGATTAGGGTTTCCTGTCCACCCTTTTTTGAGGGATCTTATGGAGTTTTAGTCGATTAGCCTCTGTAATCTGCACCCCAACACTATTCTACATGTTTCTATCTTTATCCATTTCTGTGAGGCATTTCTCGGTGTTCTGTCGCACTTCAACCTCTTCAAGCACTTATTCTGTCTGAAGAAGAAGGGGGGTAGCGGTTCCAAGGTGGTCGGCGGCGTGTACCTGCAGCTCAGGGATGGGATGGCCAGCGAATATATCAACGTTCCACTGAATACCTCCCTGAAAGGTTGGAACTCTAGATGGTTCTATATCAAACAAAGTCACCCATTGATTCGATGCGACGTCCACCACATCCTGGTTAACCATAGTAACTGGTCGAAGAGACCCAACAACGCTGACATGGAGCAAGTAATGGAACTTCTAGAATTGAGTAAAGGCTTGGAGCTTAGGGGTGAACAGGTTGTAGCTAGTTTCATAGTTCGGCGCATCCAACCCTGCAAAGAGAGGGCCCACCCGGCCTTTGACTTTAAAGGTGACAACGATGGTACCCGTGAAAACACAGATCGTCTGACGAAGAAGGAAGTGATAGACCATGCCATGGATCTATTTACTTCAAATGTTTCGTTCAGCTGGCCAAAAGGAACGAAGGCTTTCAACTACACCAACCCACCTCCTCAGGTAACCATTTCGCTTTGCATCTATCATGCATTAATTGCCGAGCATAGGACTGACTCACTTATGAAAAGATTCATTCGTAGGATAGGGCAGTATACTTTTTAGACGTGCCGAGAGCCGATTGGCCAAAAGGAGTAGATCCTCGGCGGCCACTGCAGCATGAAGAAGGTGAGCCGAGCTCCTCATCGGATAGTCCATCCCCAGTGTCAGAGAAGGTCCGCGGGAAGAGATCGGCAGTAGACGAGCCGGCCCAAAAAAGGAGAAAAACCGCTAGCTCTCATACACACAAAGCAGGAGGCATCTCTCTTGGAGAGGACCGAGCAGGTCGGCCACGACGCACTGCTGTGCTAGAGTGGTCGGACGATGATGAGGACCAGTCAGCACTTCCGCCGAGCACGACGGATGTACTGGCGGATGATGTCACTCCCCAGCATCGAGCAGGGGAAAGTTATGGTCGAGCAACGGTGGACGCCCCGGCGATGCGAACTACCGGAGTCCCCGAACAACGCACGGAAGGTGGGGCCTCCGAGCACCAAGAAGAGCGGCAGCCTGCTGCGAAGGCGCAGGAGTCCTCCCATAAGGCCGGCCAAGCAGCCACGCCTAGGGGGTCAGGCAGGCATCGCCGATTCAAGAAAATCAATCGGAAGACCAAACCATGAGTATATTTGCCTTGGAGTAATTATATTGTTCTTTGATTTCACCTTGTTTCTAAGAAGCCGATATTACGCAGTGCGACGCCAAGGCTCGTGACCTCAGAAGAAAAAATGATGACTGCACCCATCCGTGAGTCCCCTAGTGCTGGAGGAACAGTGGGCGGGCCAGCCGCCGCTCCCAGCATACCCGTTGATGGTGAATCGTTGGCGCACACGACCGGCGCGTCGGCGACCGCAACCGCGGCTATGACCGAAAAAGTCATTACCTTGGAAGTGGAAACTGTGGCTGTTGTTGATGCGCCAGAGGTTACAGATGCGACTCCATCAACTGCTGAGGAGCGAACGTCGTCACCCGTAGGGTGCTAGGAGTGGTCGGAGCGATGGTCCGACCACGGAGCCCCCTGAAGATGCCTCAAGCAACGATGGAGGAGGACGAGGTCGTGGAGATCGAGCGTGCCGCGCCTAAGCCCCAGTCTGTCCGGATTCTCTAGAAACGCGGGGAAGAGGTGGTAGTCGTTGAGGAAGAAAACACCACCAGAGAGATAAAGAGGTTGAAATCCGCCGTCACCGGAGTAATGACTCAAATCGAGGTGAGTGCCACGCCAATAACACCGATATATGTTGTCGGAAGATCAAGGTTTATGTCTTGCATTGTTATTCCGCAGGGGATAGCTCGGACAGCCGACCAGCGGCACCAACTGATAAAGAGGATGGAGCCCCTCGCCGAGGAAAATAAGATACTCCGGGAGGCTTTAAGTCTTTCGGAGAAAAGTATTCAGAGGGCCGAGCACGAGCGGGACCTTGTGGAGTCGAATTCGTGGGACCTTGAACATCAAAATGGGGTTCTGTCCGAGCGACTAACGGCTTCGTCCGAGCAGCTGAAGAAGACATCCGAGGAGCTGGCAATTGTATCCGAGGAACTTAAGAAAATGTCCAAGCAGTTGAGCAAGAAAAATAGGGAACTCGATAGTAAAACTAAACAGCTCGACCGGAAGTGCCAGCAGTTGAAGGATGTATCCAAGCTGAAATCCAGTATTCTTTTTCACATAATGTGCTTTGTAGTAAGTGGCCGTATATTTTTCTGTTTCTTATCTTTTGTGCTTGCAGAGCAAGATGCAGAACTCGACCAGCTTTGCCAGACCGTCGAACAAATCCGACAAGAGAAAATGAAAGAGTCAGAGCGAGCCGACAAATTGGCCGAAGAATTGAAAGGTAGGTTTCTCCTGATCGGAAGTGACGCCGTAATTTTTTTTACCATGACGAACCATTGTAATTCTTGTAGATTATCGACATAAAACCAAGGCACAGTTCAAAGTGCTGGTGCAAGAAGCTAAAGTCCAGAAGGACAACTTCAACACTGTAATTGCCACAATAAAACCAGTGCTGGACTGCATCGACATTGAACTAGCGCCCCGTCCTAATGGTAGGCAGCAAGGGCCAGACACCATCATTTAGAGATGCAAGGCAGCGTGGGAGAACTTCAAAAACTTCAATCACGACGCTGTTTTGACCGCCGCTACTCATGCCCTTGCGGTGGTTCGGTCCCATTATCCATCCGTCGACATCCAGTCGATAGGAGGTGGGTTCACCGATGGGCTGAGCGACGCGTAGACCCAGCAGCTGGAGGATGACGTTGAGGATGTGGCGAAAGTGCTTGTTGGCAATATAGACCTGTTTGGCGAGACAGAAACTGTTGGCGAAGCTTAAAAAAAACTGCTCGGATATTACCGCCTGTAATAGTTGATTTGTCTGGCTATGAAAAATCTGTGTATTATCAACCCAATGCACTTTTTCCCAATATAAGCTGTGTTCGATCATTTAGTTTTCACTGAACTAGATGCCTTAGTTAGGTCGTGATCCGTAACGCATAACGCGGAGCCCATGCGTATGTTGGAGAGATAGGTGTTGTCATAAGACCATGTCCTACCACCCAACACGTAGAGCACCGAGCTCATGGTACGTTTGGTGGGATGTTAGAGCCTTGGTGTCCTCCAGAATTACTATTGCAAAAAAACGTTCTGCCCAGCAGCCAACTTGAGTGACGTGGCGAGAGAAATGGCTAAAGCGGCGTCCGAGCGGTTAGTTCATATCTGAAATCTAGGCCTTGACTAGCCCATAGTCCATAACGTCGAGCGCAGAGGCGCTGACATGTGTAGGATGAACAAGCATTGCCAAGGAATCGCAGCCGACCAACCGTAACGCAGAGGGCAGAGCCCCTAAGCACGTGTAGGATGTAGTCTGGGACTGGGTCGTTTCCATAGAAAACAGAAGGAAAAAAGGTGTGCTGTTTGACGATCGGCGGGCTATGTTGCGAAAATTGGGAGTGCAACACCGTCGTTGTTTTTGTAGAAAAACCTACGCGACCTGGAGGAAGCATAGTAGGCATTTTTTGGAAAAATCGTGTTCGGTGATTGGGAGTTGATGCGTTCGTCGAATTGGAGATGTCGTGTTCGGCGAATTGGAGAGGTCGTGTTCGGCGAATCGGAGAGGTCGTGTTCGGCGAATTGGAGAGGTCATGTTCGGTGAATTGGAGAGGTCGTATTCGGCGAATTGGAGAGGTCGTGTTCGGTGAATTGGAGAGGTCGTGTTCAACGAATTGGAGAGGCCGTGTTCGGTGAATTGGAGTTATCGTGCTCGGTGAATTGGAGTTATCGTGCTCGGCGAATTGGAGAAATCGTGCTCGGCTATTTGGAGAAATCGTATTTGGCGAACGTGTTGGAGATCGCCATGTCGTGGCATATAGCCCAATGGCAATGAGTGAAACTTATAATAGATGAAAAATAATGGAGGAAAATTACGGACACCAGAACTTTATTAATATGAAAGTGAAGAATACATATCTATGTTATTTCAGGGATAGAAACGTATAAGGTGCTCTATGTGTCAGGAGTTAGGAACATCGATTCCATCTAAATCACATAAGCGATAAGACCCTGGCCGAGTAACACCTTTGACGATGTAAGGGCCCTCCTAGGGTGAAGACAGCTTATGAAGCCCTTCGGTTTTTTGTTTTCGACGTAAGACGAGATCACCGATCGCGAATGAACGACCTTTGACGTTTCGGTTGTAATACCTCCTCAGACCTTCATGGTACTTGGCCATACGAACGCAAGTAATCAGTCATTCTTCCTCTGCTCGGTCAATGTCTTCTGTCTGAACAGCTGCGGCCCGCTCTTCATCATAATTTTCCACTCTAGGTGCTCAGAATGCAATATTCGCTGGGAGTATGGCCTCTGAGCCGTAGACCATAAAATATGGAGACACGCCAGTACTACGACTAGTTTGAGTGCGCAGTCCCCAGACCACAGCTGGTAGCTCTTTGAGCCATCTGCCCAGGTGCTTTTCTTCTCTTTGATAGAGCCTTTTCTTGAGGGCGTTGAGGATCATGTCGTTAGCTCGCTCGACCTGACCGTTAGCTCTAGGATGAGCAATGGAAACGTATTTGACAGAGATGCATCTGTCCTCGCAGAAGTCCCAAAAATGATGGCCGGTAAAGGTTGACCCGAGGTCGGTGATGATGCTGTTCGGGAGACCGAATCTGTGTACGATGTCTTCAAAGAGCTCGACTGCTTTCTTAGCAGTGGCTGCGACGAGTGGTTTGTACTCGATCCACTTGGAGAACTTATCAATGGCGATATACACATACCGGAAACCTCCTGGCGTAGGTTTGAAAGGCCCGATCATATCTAGTCCCCAGCATGCGAAAGGCCAGGAAGCTGGAATGGTCTGTAATTCTTACGCCGGCACATGTATTTGCTTGGCGAAAAATTGACACCCCTCACATCGTCGAACGAGATCTTCTGCATCGGCAATAGCCGTGGGCCAGTAAAAACCTGCCCGGAAAGCTTTGTCGACCAGTGTTCTTGAAGCCGCGTGGTTGCCACAGGAACCTGAGTGGATTTCAGAAAGTAACTTCATGCCCTCGTCTTTGATGATGCACTTTTGCAGTATGCCTTCCTTGGCACTTTTCCTCATCAGGATACCGTCTACCAGCACGTAATGCTTACTTCAGCGAATTAGTCGTTCGGATTCGATTTTGTCGGTGGGTGTTTCATCGTTGGAGATGTATTTGATGAACTGTTCCCTCCAATCGTCGACTAGTGAAGGCACCGTGAGTACCAACTGCTCGGCTGGGGGTATTTCTACAACTTCCTTATCCTCTTTTATAGATGGTGCCAGGAGGTCTTGGACGAAAACTCCTGGTGGAGCCGTGGCTCAAGAAGATCCTATCTTTGATAGCTGGTCGACTAGCTGGTTTTGATCCCGTAGCACATGGTGGTACTCAATACCGTAGAATTTCCCTTCAATTTTTCTAATTTTGGCGCAGTATGCGTCCATTTTTTCACTAGAACAGGACCAATCCTTATTGAGTTGGTTGATAACCAGCGCCGAATCCCTGTATACCATGAGACGTTTGACGCCGAGCTCGACGGCTATGCGGAGACCATGGAGACATGCTTCGTACTATGTGGCATTGTTGGAGGCCAGAAAATGAATGCGGAGAACATATTGGAGTTTGTCCTTTGTCGGTGTGATGAACAGAATGCCCGCACCAGCACCATTGATGTTAAGGGCGCTGTCGAAGTACATCACCCAGTGCTCGGGGCAAGTGGCGGCAATGGGTTCTTGGATCTCGGTCCACTCAGTGATGAAATCAGCAAGCACCTGCGACTTAACTGTTGGTCTGCTTCTGAAATCAATGGAGTAAGTGCCGAGCTCCATGGCCCATTTGATGATACGGCCATTGGCCTCTTTATTGCGGAGAATATCCCCCAGAGGGAACTCTGTGACCACGGCGATCTTGTAGTATTCGAAGTAATGTCAGAGCTTTCGTGAGGTAATCAAAATTATGTATAACAGTTTTTGCACCTGAGGATAACGAGCTTTGGGCTCATTAAGTACTTCGCTGATGAAATAGACTGGGCGTTGCACCTTGTAGGCGTGTCCGGCTTCCTCGCGT
Organism: Miscanthus floridulus; assembly: GCF_019320115.1. Lineage (NCBI taxonomy): Eukaryota > Viridiplantae > Streptophyta > Magnoliopsida > Poales > Poaceae > Miscanthus > Miscanthus floridulus. The sequence goes on from NC_089582.1 coordinate 38,059,669, forward strand.
TCGACAACAATAGCCGTACTGACAACACGGGCGGTGGCGGCAATGTAAACCAGCAGGGTTTCATCTGGTCGTGGTGCTATCATGATTGGAGGTTTTGTTAGGAACAACTTGAGCTGCTCGAAAGCTGTATCTGCCTCCTCTGACCAAGAAAAGTTCTCGGAGGCCTTGAGGAGCTTGAAGAAAGGTAGCCCTTTTTCACTGAGACACGAGATAAATCGGCTTAGCATAGCCATGCAACCCATAAGCTTCTGTATATCTTTGACACATGTCGGCCGCTTCATGTTGGTGATGGCGGAGACCTTGTCAGGGTTTGGTTCGATGCCCCGAGCGCTGACGATGTAGCCAAGCAGGATACCGGATGGAACTCCAAAAATGCACTTTGAAGGGTTTAGCTTCCATCGGTATTTGCTTAGGTTGGAGAAAGTTTCTTGAAGGTCAGTGATAAGATTGTTGGCGGTTCTAGTCTTGACGACTACGTCGTCGATGTAGGCTTCGACGTTGCGGCCGATCTGTTGGTCGAGGCACGTCTGAATGGCCCTTTGGTAGGTCGCACCGGCGTTCTTTAGTCCGAAGGACATAGTGGTGTAGCAGTATGCACCGAAAGGCATGATGAATGATGTTTTAACCTGGTCTTCCTCCTTGAGGGAGATCTGATGGTAGCCTGAGTAACAGTCGAGAAAGGAGAGCAACTCGTAGCCGGCGGTGGAGTCTACAACCTCGTCTATCCGAGGCAAACCAAAGGGGTCTTTAGGGCAGTGTTTGTTAAGATCAGTATAATCAACACACATTCTCCATTCTTTATTCTTTTTCTTAACAAGAATAGGATTAGCTAACCAATCTAGATGATACACTTCTTTTATAAATCCGGTAGCTAAAAGTCGTTTTATTTCTACCCTAATAGCCTCCTTTTTGTCCGGCGCGAATCGGCGAAGTTTCTGCTTGATTGGCTTTGCGGTCGGCGAGACATTCAAGGAGTGCTCGATCTTCTCCTATGGTACCCCTGGCATGTCTGCAGGTTTCCAAGCAAACACATCGGCGTTGGCACATAGGAAGGAGACGAGCGCGCTTTCCTATTTGGGGTCAAGGTGAGCCCTGATTTTCACCGTCTTGGAAGGGTCGTCGAGGCCGAGGCCGATCTCCTTGACTTCCTTGGACTTGGCGGAGGCCCGGGGAGGCTCTGGGATCTCCATGTCATTAGCAGATGCAGTCTTGGCTTCGGCGACCACGCTGGCCATCTGGATGGAGAGGTCAGTGGCTTTGGTGAGAGCGAGACTTTCCGTCTCGCAGGCATAGGCGACGGAGAGGTTTGCCCACAGAGACAGGACTCCTGTAGGCAAAGGCATCTTCAACACCAAATACGCATAGTGCGGAACGGCCATGAACTTGGTCAGAGCCGGATGCCCTAGTATGGCGTGGTAGGCGGTGTCGAAGTTGGTGACATAAAAGTTGATATGCTCCACTCTGTAATTGGTTGCCGTGCTAAACTATACTGGTAGGGTAATTTCCCCAAGTGGTCTGGATGCCCTGCCAGGTACCACGCCCCAAAAGGAGGAGTCTAAGGGCATGAGGTCTGTTGTCCTAAGTCTGAGCTCCCTTAGGGCCCCAGCGAAGAGTAGATTCAAAGTGCTCCCACTGTCGACGAGGACTTTTCGGAAGAGCACCTTTTGAACAGTCGCGTCAAGGACGAGGGGAAAACGCCCTGTGTAGGGGATGTCTGCCCATTGGTTGGCCCTGCTGAAGGTGATGGAGATTTCGGACCACGGGCGATAGCTGGGGTTGGCGGTAGTTTCTTCTGAAGCTATGGCGAGCACTTGTCGAGCGGCGAGCTTCCGTTCCCTTCTGCTTTTGTTGGAGGTGAGACCCCCGAAGATGGTGGCGACCACCTTGTCGTGGTCCTAGAAGGCATTATTATTATCCCCTGGTGGTCGGCGTCCTCCGTTTCCACCATTGTCGTCGTTGTACTTTTTCTCTTGGAACTCCTTAGCCAAACCAAGGCAATCTTTCATCTTGTGTTTGGCGTTCTTGTGCAGGGGGCACGGACCGTCGAGGATCTTCTTGTACTGCTCATCGTAGTTACGCTTTGCGCGTGGCTCATTGACGTTGGCAACAAAGTGATCTGGTCGGCGGCGGCGATTCTAACTAGGTTTGAATCCATTTGGCCGATCACGTCCGCTGTCCTGGTGGAAACTATGGTCGTCGTAGCGGCGATCGTTGTACTGTCGGTTGTCATTGTGGTCGTCGTGGCGGCGAACGTTGTGCTGTCGGTCGTCGTTGTGGTCGTCATGGCGGCGAGACAGGCGATTAGTGCTCATGTCTTTGTTAAAACGCACTTCCACTTCCTCGACGTCGGCGTACTGGTTGGCGGTTGTGATCATCTCGCCGATGCCAGTAGGTGGCTTTCTATTGAACTTAGAATGGAGTTCTCGGTGATGAAGTCCTCGGATGAAGGCGGTGATGACTTCGGCCCCCGTGATGTTGGGAATAGAATTCCTCATCTTAGAGAAATGTCTGATGTAGTTGTGGAGTAGTTTGGACGGCTTTTGGTTGATGCGGTTGAGATCGTGCTTGGTGCCCGGCCGCCTGCATGTGGCCATGTAGTTGTCGGTGAAAACTCTCTTCAGATCTTCCCAAGAGCCGATAGAGTCCGGGGCAAGGCTTGTGAACCAGCTCATGGCGGCTGGCGTGAGCATGACAGGGAGATAGTTTGCCATGACATTGGTGTCTCCTCTGGCAGCTCGGACGGCGGTGGCATAAGCCTGCAGCCACTGAGTTGGGTTCATCCTTCCTTCATAGGGCTCGACTCCGGTGATTTTGAAACCACGGGGGCCACTGGAGCATTCGGAGTGCCCTGGTGAACGCAGGGGGCCCTTCTGGGCTATCGGGGTCGACATCGGCAGTATTGCCAGCGACGATCGGCTCCAGAGCTGAGTCTGGGTCACCGTACTCTTGCTCATACTCCTAGCGACGTTGTAGTTTATCTTCATGGCGCCCAAAACGTCGTTGATCGATATGCCATCGTGCATCCCGAAGGTTGCTGAGGTGCACTCGGGCGTCCTGTTCGACCTCTTGGTTGTGCTGGCGATGATGCTCGGTGTGGTGGCCTCCAACTCCCCCCTGGGGAGGTGGTGACTAGTCGGTGAAACAGTTTTGACTGGGGCGGCGATTAGATCTAGGATCAGCTGATCGGCGGATTACGCTTGTGGAGCATGAAGGTCTCTGAACTTCTCGGATCTCGTTAACTTGACAGTGTGCCGCTTTAAGCATAGCGGCGACCTTGCCGAGCTTGGGCGTTTGCAGGAGGTGAGCAAGTTCGTTAGTGGCCACGGCCAGATTAGCGCTTGGAGTCTTGAAAACGTTGTGGCCGTCAACGTGGAGGAATTCTTCGTTGAGGTTGCGGTGGATGGGCCTTCCTTATGAATCGAACTGGTTATCACGAGCGGCCTCGGCCATCGCAATGGCGCGTTCGTTATCACGCCATTGTGCTCGGTTAGCGTTCCTGTTTTCACGGGCGGCGTGTTCCTCATCTGTTTCACCGTTCCGAGGGGGGCTGTCGATACTAACGTTGAATATCGTGCCACCCCGGAAAGGCAGGAGAGGAGGTTGTTTGGTGAAGGTCTCGGCGAGGGGCTCGGTGGATCCTTGAGATTCTGAGTTCAGATTTTCCTCGAGGATAGTTTGGAGAGATGCTCCGAGACCCCGGCCGGCGTGCAACATGTTGACGGTTGGTGGAAATTGGTCGGCGAGCTGGTCGGCGAATTTGCCCCTCAGGGCGTCCTGATATGTAGTTGCAGTGTTGGCGAGCCCGAAAGGCAGGGCGATGGGCCCTGGAGTCTGCCGAGCATTGAACGTTGATAGATCAGGATCGGAGGGTGCTCGGTGCTGAATAAGGGTGTCCAGAGCCTACTCAACAATGGAGAGGCAATCGGCGAGTTTCAGGCCAACCCGATCGATAGATTCGATCAGATCGTCGTTGTTGACATGCCTCCTCTGGTAGCAAGGAAGCGAGCGGCAGGTGGCTGATGGAGTCGACCCTAGAAGTGGTTCCAAGATTGGATCTGCAGTTGCAGGTGCGAGGGTGGTCGGTGCAAAACAGATCTGTACCGGGTCGAGAAGCTCTCCAACTCCATCGGCGCTGATGACCCACGTGATGGATCCGACCGTGAAGATCTAGCCGGGCTATGGGAGGGATGAAGGGCCTGCAGAAAAAACCATCTTGTTCGACAAGGAAACTGCACGCACACCCCTACCTGGCACGCCAACTGTCGACAGAATATCGTTGGTAGTCCACCGAGGGGCACCCCGCGATGGTAGATTGATCGGTAGAGGAGTGTGTAATCAAGAACAAGAAGGCAACAGAGACACACAAGTTATACAGGTTCAGGCCGTCGGTACGACGTAATACCTTACTCCTGTGGTCTGTTAGTTTGCATTAGCTATTGTATGATTTTCCATGAATTCGTAGGGGGTCCCTGCCGCCTTATATGGTCTGGGGGGCAAGGTTACAAGTCGGTTAGATCTGAGAGATAACCGGAAAGTAATAACAGATTACAAGAAACATGGGATCGTACATATCCTATCAGATCTCGTAACATCTTCAGGATATCCTCTCCGTGCCTTGCGGTGGTCGCCGAGCAGAATCGTGCCCCGCAAGGCTCCTTCTTGCGGGCTGGGCCGCCCCTGGAGGCATAGCCCATGTGACCTGCCGTGGGTATCCGGGGTCGTACCCCCCACAGTGAGCACTTGACTCGAGTTACATCATCGTAGTAATTATTATGGAACAATGATATTTATCTGGATGGTATGGGATATGCTAAATCTAAATTGGTAACTTGAAAGTGCATCTAGCCCTTTAGTGGGTTTTGGATAATTGAATGACAACACGATTAAAGGACTAACCCGTTTGCTAAGTGTGAACAGGTAATAGGTTATCTCATAGGTACTTAATGAAAGCCAAAATGATGTGTTGTATAAACAATCTAGTTCAAGCACAAGACAACAATGCAAATGGAATTCATGTGAAGGCTTATTTCTTGTGGGATTTCCATGTACTATGTGAAAGCAAGCTCATGATTATTAGTTAATGAGACATAAGGGATTGCATATGGAATGGTCTCATATTTGAAGCTTGCTAAATAAAAATGAAAAAGATAACAATACATATGAATGGATGATTCAACAACAAGATGTGACTTGATGGCTTGAGATGGTGAAGATAGCAAGGAAAGGCTTTGAGGTACTAAGCAAGGGTGAAGGGCAAGCGACGGCTTGGCGGCCGAAGAACCTAGCTAGGGTGAAGAAGAAAGTACTTGCATTTAGTTGAGGTACTAATCAAGCTAAGATGGTCATATTAATGTGAAGAATCAAATCTATAATGAAGTATTTGATGGAAGTGACTTGATACATTTGGGATTATTCAAACTTGATGAATGGAATCAAGTCACATGCTCAAGATGGCTATGCTCAAGTGAAAAGATCAACATCAACATGTTAGCACCCTTACTTGATGAAGATTGGAAGGGACGGCATCAATTCAAAAAGAACAACTCAAGTGGTACAAATTCATATTCCCGTTTATCTTGAGTTTAATAGGTATGCCGTACTATTAAGAGGGATGCATCATGTTGATAGATAATGTTTCATAAGTGCTCAAGCCAACCCATGTGAGTTTTGAGAATTTGAGCGACAAAAGAGCTAACTGATTTGTTGCTGGTCTGGCAAGCTATAAATTTGTTGTTCTCGGGTTGGTTAGTCGGGAGTTCCGACGTAGGTCGGGAGTTCCGACGGTCGGGAGTCCCGGCATGGGTCAGGAGTTCCGACGTGTCGCACTTCATCTGACTTGGAGGGTTCACAGTCCTGGTCATACCGGACGTGTCCGGTATTCATACCGGACGTGTCCGGTATGGATGACCAGAAGCCAACGGCTAGTTTTCAAAAGCCATGAGGGTCGGGAGTTCCGACGTAAGTCGGGAGTTCCGACGGTCGGGAGTTCCGACATATGTCGGGAGTTCCGACACCTCACTAACTTTAACTCGGTTACATGTTTTTCAAAATTACTGAGGGTCGGGGGTTTCGACTTGAGTCAGGAGTTCCGACGGTCGGAAGTCCCGGCGTTCTTCGGGAGTTCCGACGCCTCACAACTTCACTATAACTTAGTTACCGTTGGCGCAGTATGAGTCATACCGGACATGTCCGGTATGAATACCGGACGTGTCCGGTATTGCAACGGCTATAAAATGGCTAGTTTTTCAAGGGGGCTATAAATACCCCCAAGCCTCCACCTTTGGAGGCTGCTGATTCTGCTGAGATAGATACACGTTTTTGAGCCTTGCCAACTCTCCTAAACCCTCTCTTAGTGAGTGTGTGATCCAAATTGCAAAATCAATTTGTGGGTTAAGAGAGAATTTGAAAAAGAGAGCAAGCCACCACTTGAGCACTTGTGCATATTGTCAATCTCGTGATTCGCATTTGTTACTCTTGGACTCTTTGGTCCTAGATGGCTAGGCATCGCCGGAGAGCAACCGAGAGATTGTGGTTGCTTCGAAAAGTTTGTAACGGTCGATTCCGCCGCCTCGGAATCAAATTAGTGGAAGGAGGAAAAGGAGTTGGAAAAGACTCCGGCTAGAGTGACCTTCGTGGTACCCTCTAGGGCTGACCTTCGCTGGGTCGCCCGTAGCCCCCACAACGGAGAGTAGGACTCGAACGAGTCCGAACTTCGGTAAAACAAATATCATGTCTAAATTCGCATTTCATTTGATATTTGTGTTGCTCTAGCTATTCTGCAGGTTCTTTGTGTATTTTGTCATCTCCATTAGGTGCCTACAGTTTGGTTTGAAGATAGAAATCAAAAGGAGCAAGTTCGGGGCCGATCTGCAGAAATCGTGTATACCGGACACGTCCGGTATTCATACCGGACACGTCCGGTATTTCCTGCCTGCACTGAAAATATTTATTCTGTGTTCTAACTTGGTGTTGCAGGGTTGTAGCTTCTAGATATATTCTTTATACCTTGTTTACTTTGTGGCTAACTTGTGAGGGGTGGTAGTACTCTTAATTTGGAGTTTCCATTTTGGAAACTCCCCTTTCAAATTGTTTCCGCTTTTAAAGGTGTTAATTTTCAGAAACGCCTATTCACCCCCCTCTAGGCGGCATCCTAGGTCCTTTCAATTGGTATCAGAGCGAGGTTCTCACCTAAAGCTTCACCGCCGTGAGAAAAGGATGTCAACGCCTATCAAGTCAGAGCCAGTGCTTCTCCAAAATGATGGTTCAAACTTTCTACCTTGGTCAATACATGTACTCAATGCTTTTAGAGATATTAGTCCTCTTGTTGAGCATATTGTGGATGCAAGCATACCTCTTTCTATAGTTGATTGGAGCAACTACAAAAATTTGTCAAAAGAGGAAGAGATATGCGTGCAACTCAATGCTCGAGCTATTAATATTATTTTGAGTACATTGAGTGTAGAGGTTCAAAATGAGGCAATCTTCAATGGACAACCACCTCCGGAGAGTGCTCATCTCATTTGGACTAAACTTTTTGATTTGTATGGAAAATCCAAATGTGATGATGCACTTGAGATTGAGTCAATGGAAAGTATGTCCATTATGTCATCATACAGTGAAGAAGCCTCACAAGACCTCAAGAGCACCGAGCCGGAGCAAGAAGTGCAAGCAGCGCATGACCAGCTGTCTGCCTGCACATATCGGACGTGTCCGGTATGCCTACCGGACGTGTCCGATATGGCCGAGGCAGCAGACCAGCAAGCTGCTGTTTGCAACGATGCTCAAGCCCGGTGGCGAACAAGTGATGAGCCAACCTCAATATCTCATGATACTCATCACTTGTGTCTCGTGGCCAAGAAAAGCAAGAAGAAGAATAACAAGAAAGATCAAGAAAAGGAGAAAGCACAAGTAGATGATCAAGATAAGAGTGATGTTGAAGTTGAAGACAACTACAACCTTGATCATCTCAACCATAAAGACAAGTTCATCATCATGAAGATAGTTGAAAAGAATGATGAGCTTGAAGAGGAGATTGAGAAGCAAGAGCAATCGCTTCAAAATCAAGAAAAGTTTCTCATCTCCAAATTGCAAGAGCTAAAGGCAATAAATGAGAGGTATGAAAAATTGTCAATTGAGCATGCTTTAGTTACTAACTCCTCTTCTAGTGTTTCACAACTAGAGAAGGAAAACTTCGAGCTCAAGGCAAGGCTAGATGAACTATCAAGCAAGTATAATGAGCTACAAGCAAATTATGTTCATCTAAAGTGCTCTCATGAGGAAGTAGTAGAATCAAGCATCATGCTTGAGGTGGCTCATGAGGTTGTGATTACGTCGGTAAAATTCTCTCAACCTCTCACACATCCGCTCACTAGTACACCATCTCAATTAAATATTTCTTGTACTAATGAATGTGCTCCTCAAGCAAGCCAATCTTCGATTGAGCTAAATCTTATAGAAAACATAGAGCTCAAAGAAGAAGTGCAAAGATTAAAGAAAGATGTGATTCAGTTGAAGGGTAAGGAGAAAGCACAACCTTCTCAAGATAACCGTGATAACATGGTGAAGAAGCTTGAGAAGGGTTTAAACCTTGCTTCCTCCAAAGCCCAACAAAAGTATCACATCTCAAGCAAGGCCAACACAACCAAGAGCAAGAAACATGGAAAAAGGATGTGCTATGGTTGTGGATTGTATGGACATGAGTGGGCTATGTGTCCACACAAGAGTTGGGCCGACAAGGTTGAAGCCGCCAATCAAAAGGCTTCTACCAAGAAATGCCAAATGTACAAAGAAGCAAGAAAGGAAGCCCAAGTTGCAACTAGAAGATGCTATGGGTGCAATGAGATGGGCCACAAGGTTGATAGATGTCCATACAAGCAAAGCAAGCATAGAGCACACAAAGGCCGCATATGCTATGCTTGTAGAAGAAAGGGGCATCTAAGCTATGAATGCCCAAATGGTAAAACTCCTAAGCCAAACACATTTGTTTATAATGATATGCTTAGGAAGACCACAAATGGAGTTAGCACTAGTAAGGTGATGTGTTCACCACAAACTAATGCTAAAGCCATTTGGGTGCCTAAGCACTTATTGACTAACTCAAAAGGACCCAACAAGAGTTGGGTACCAAAGTGTGCTTAGGTTAATGATGTAGGTACTTGGTGATGGGATGAAGGCTTCGGGGTGGTTGAGCAAGAAATTTGACTATATTCACTCAATCTGTCAACCAATTCTTATCATAATCTCTTATATGGTTGACCCAAAGATAATTCAATGAACATCTCATATATTTCATCCTCACCATTGGTAACAAGTACCTAAACCTTGTAGGATAGCCACTTTGTTCGTTTCATGTTCGATAGTTCACAAATAGGTACATTTGTGAAATAATGAAAGTGGCTAATAAGATTAAATTAAAAGGAATTCTACTTTGCCATATGATGCTTTTAACGGCTCTCTAGTAAAGCAATTCATTTGTTAAGATGCAAGTTTACAATAAATACTAGAGCTAAAATTACATGCAGTGAATTAATTGGTTCTGTCCTGCACCTATCGGACATGTCCGGTATTACTTCCGGACATGTCTGGTATGGCCAGGGACAGAAAGTCAGTGTTTCTGTTCTGTGTATTCCGGACGTGTCCGGTATACTACCGGACATGTCCGGTATTGCATGGACCAGAACACTAATTGTGTTGCAACTGAGTATTCGATCCATACATTTTTCATATATCCCTAACATACTCAGAAGCTTGTGTTTTATCAAATCTAAGTGGATTGTGAGCATCTCTTAAACTCACTTTTAAATATGGCAATCTTATTTGGTTCATGGTCAAAATGAAAATTGGCTCTCAATTTCTTATCAGAATAAAAGTGCTTGTTGAAAGTCATTCAAAATACTTGAAGCACTTATTTAGGGGGAGCTAAATTTCTATTTTGCACCATTGTGGACTAACAAATTTATCTAGCACTCTTTGTAGTCCTTTGGATGAAAAATTGAATTTGTATCAAGCATGATTACTTGGCAATCAAGGTCAACATAAAGATTGTCATGCCATGTATCTTCTTAGTGGTATTCTTGTGGGCTCAAGGCAAAGGTATGTTTTTACATACATGTATTGTAAGTGCATCTAAGGCCCTTTACATGTTAGAATGTGCATTTGTGTGACATAGGAGAGATGTTTTTCAAAACCCATAACTAGCATATGTAGGTGGTGTGAATTTGAAAAACTATTTGAATCTTGGTCTTTGCGACCTAGCCCTATCATGTGGTGATTATAGCTCTCCTTGATTGTTTGATCGGCTAATCACACATGACATGGTCTTCTTAAGTCCACAATCTACTTTGTCTCACTTTATCTCTCTCAAGCAAGCAAATTAGTGATTATGCCATATATTTGGAAAAGAGAAAATCATTTTACGGCATTGGATAAGGAAAGTGATGATACTCGGATTGGATCAACATTATATACCTTTTTTGGACTAAGAAATAACAGAAAAGGGGATTGGAAGAGAGAAAACACATTTTGGAATAAATTGGGCCAGCCCGTGTATACCGGACGTGTCCGGTATTCATACCGGACGTGTCCGGTATGAGCGGGACTATAAAAACAGAAGTACCCCTTCAGCCCAAACTTGTCCTTCTCCTTCCAAACAAACCAGCCGACACCCTTCTTCCCACCTAGGGCGACCAAGGATTTCACCAAGGAAAAGAGAGAGAGGGAGATTGCATTGGAGAAGGCTTGGATCAAGGATTGAAAGCCCGTGGATTTGGATTTCACATCGCTCTCTCTTCTCTTCTCTTAAGGTATGCAGAGGGGTCCGGGAGCTCTTCTTCTGACACAGACACTAATGAGTTCAGAGTGGAGTCTAGAGATGAAAGAAAGAGGAAGAGCACTGATAGAGGATCAGATGGTGACAGCTCAGATGAGGAGCAGGAGATTGAGGAGGAGGAGCCAGTTCCTCCAGTTCAGCATCAGCCTGGTCAGGGGATGCATTATGGTCTTCTTGAGACACGTCTGCCCAATGTGCCCTCCTATGTTCCCAGAGTTGACTACAGGGGAAAGGGTATGACCAGGAAGGCTAGAGATGAGCGAAGGGTTGATCCGAGGAGCTTACCTAAGGTTCAGTACGATCACCGCTTCCAGACAGCCTTTCACTTGGACTTCTACTCCAGTGTGATTCTTACCAGGAACCCAGTAATTGCCAGGTCTCAGTGGATTGACTGGCAATATATTAGAGAGTTGCAGAAGGCCTCAGTTGATCATGCTATTGCCATCTGCCAGAGCACAGGAGTTTATGAGATCATGGAGTTCCAGCATGACTAGAACACAGAGGTAGTAGCTCAGTTCTATGCTACTCTGTTTGTTGAGGAGGATGAGAGGCGAATGCACTGGATGCTTGAGGGCCAGTGGTACAGTGTTGACTATGATGTATTTGCCACCCACCTTGGCTTCTCTGAGGATGATCTCCAGAGGGACAGGATCCACACCGAGCAGGTGTTACCCCCTGAGCAGCTTGCATATATGTATCCTCCTGGTGGTGAGAGAGGAGCTGTGGGGAAGGTTCTAGGTCTTCACCCTACCTACAGGTACCTGGACAGGATGTTCAGGAAGACTATTGACTGCAAGGGTGGAGACAAGGGTACCATTGCTGATTACTCCAGGAACCTACTCCACAGGATGGCACCTGATGCTCGGCCCTTCAGCGTGTTTGACTTTGTTTGGTCCGAGATCAGGAGTGTTGGAGAGAGGCCCCTCAAGGGCTGTGGTTTTGCTCCTTATATCATGCATATGATTGAGCAGGTGACAGGGCACACATTTGAGTATGATAAGATTCACAAGGCCCTAAAGATTATTGCAGATTTGCCTGAGACAGGGTTACCTCCAGCAGGACCAGGAGGAGCAGCAGCAGCACCAGAGGCAGATGCACCTGGGAGTGGTGCACCAGTAGGAGCTTCACCTTCACCACGTGCTCCTTCACGTTCTACTTCATGCCGTGGCAGTCCTCCCTCGCCTATCCGCAGGCTTTTCAGCTCCATATTTGGGATGTGCCGTGACATCCAGACTAGGCAGCAGAAGGAGAGGGAGGCTAGGAGGAAGGACACTCGGACTTTGAAGCAAATTGCTTCTAATCTTGAGCTTGATCCTCCTAGGTCTCCTCTATCAGATGAGGCAGCTAGTGAGCCTGAGGAGCAGCAGCAGGCTAGATATGATAGAGAGTATGCTGAGTTCATACAGCGACAGCAGCAGCAGCAGGCACCTGAGCACCCTGACACTCTACCACTTTAGGCTCGTGTGCCTACTCACTCTCAGCCATGTCCCAGCACTGCCGACGACTATGCTTCAGATTGGTGGAGTGACTTGACAGGTGGTGGCGGCTACTACGGCTCTAGTGGCTACGACCCATCTGGTGCCGGTGGTTCTCGTCCGGCTGGTGTTACCCGCTCTAATGACGAAGATGCTGGGAAAGATGATGATGATGATGAGTGATGCCAGAGATTTGTGACAGCTTGTAGCCCCTTTGTCCTTAGTATGTCATTGTTGGACCTTTGTGGTGATAGATGACAAAGGGGGAGAGAGACTGATTAAAGCTTCAGGATAGTTTCATTTGCTTATCTTTATACCTGAAGATATGTACTGCAGGCTGTAGTTTGTTTTTGAGCTTCATTGATGTATCTTGGATTTGAGATAGATTGTATCATGTGAGAGATGAGACTTACTTATGCTTTATCTATGTATCTCTTGAGACATGATCTTTATCTAGAGAGACTGATTAAAGCTTCAGGATAGTTTCATTTGCTTATCTTTGTACCTGAAGATATGTACTGCAGGCTGTAGTTTGTTTTTGAGCTTCATTGATGTATCTTGGATTTGAGATAGATTGTATCATGTGAGAGATGAGACTTACTTATGCTTTATCTATGTATCTCTTGAGACATGATCTTTATCTATATATATCAGTGGTTTCTGGACTTGAGAAAATTTGTAATGAGTGCTATGTGTGAATTACATGTGTCATATTTATTTTCATAAGGACTATGCATGCTAGAATGAAAATATTTGATGTGATGCCTTTATATTTATTATTGTATGATATATCTTGTCATATGCATCACAGTTTCTCTTTGTCACACACACATGCACCCCACGGATGCAATGATTTAGGGGGAGTCTCCTATATGTTTTAGTATGTGCAATTAACATTTGAGGTCATTTTGTGGATTCTAATCATAAGCACATATTAAGGGGGAGCCTCTCATAAATCATTGAACCCAAAAGTTTAAATGTTTATATCATTTTGTAAGCTTTAATCAAGTTGTCATTAATCACCAAAAAGGGGGAGATTGAAAGTGCATCTAGCCCTTTAGTGGGTTTTGGATGATTGAATGACAACGTGATTAAAGGACTAACCCATTTGCTAAGTGTGAATAGATAATAGGTTATCTCACAGGTACTTAATGAAAGCCGAAATGACGTGTTATTGTATAAACAATCTAGTTCAAGCACAAGACAACAATGCAAATAGAATTCATGTGAAGGCTTATTTCTTGTGGGATTTCCATGTACTATGTGAAAGCAAGCTCATGATTATTAGTTAATGAGACATAAGGGATTGCATATGGAATGGTCTCATATTTGAAGCTTGCTAAATAAAAATAAAAAAGATAACAATACATATGAATGGATGATTCAACAACAAGATGTGACTTGATGGCTTGAGATGGTGAAGATAGCAAGGAAAGGCTTCGAGGTACTAAGCAAGGGTGAAGGGCAAGCGATGGCTTAGCGGCCGAAGAACCTAGCTAGGGTGAAGAAGAAAGTACTTGCATTTAGTTGAGGTACTAATCAAGCTAAGATGGTCATATTGATGTGAAGAATCAAATCTATAATGAAGTATTTGATGGAAGTGACTTGATACATTTGGGATTATTCAAACTTGATGAATGGAATCAAGTCACATGCTCAAGATGGCTATGCTCAAGTGAAAAGATCAACATCAACATGTTAGCACCCTTACTTGATGAAGATTGGAAGGGACGGCATCAATTCAAAAAGAACAACTCAAGTGGTACAAATTCATATTCCCGTTTATCTTGAGTTTAATAGGTATGCCGTACTATTAAGAGGGATGCATCATGTTGATAGATAATGTTTCATAAGTGCTCAAGCCAACCCATGTGAGTTTTGAGAATTTGAGCGACAAAAGAGCTAACTGATTTGTTGCTGGTCTGGCAAGCTGTAAATTTGTTGTTCTCGGGTTGGTTAGTCGGGAGTTCCGACGTAGGTCGAGAGTTCCGACGGTCGGGAGTCCCGGCATGGGTCGGGAGTTCCGACGTGTCGCACTTCATCTGACTTGGAGGGTTCACTGTCCTGGTCATACCGGACGTGTCCGGTATTCATACCAGACGTGTCCAGTATGGATGACCAGAAGCCAACGGCTAGTTTTCAAAAGCCGTGAGGGTCGGGAGTTCCGACGTAAGTCGGGAGTTCTGACGTAAGTCGGGAGTTCCGACGGTCGGGAGTTCCGACATATGTCGGGAGTTCCGACACCTCACTAACTTTAACTCGGTTACATGTTTTTCAAAATTACTGAGGGTCGGGGGTTCCGACTTGAGTCAGGAGTTCCGACGGTCGGAAGTCCCGGCGTTCTTCGGGAGTTCCGACGCCTCACAACTTCACTGTAACTTAGTTACCGTTGGCGCAGTATGAGTCATACCGGACGTGTCCGGTATGAATACCGGACGTGTCCGGTATTGCAACGGCTATAAAACGGCTAGTTTTTCAAGGGGGCTATAAATACCCCCAAGCCTCCACCTTTGGAGGCTGCTGATTCTGCTGAGATAGACACACGTTTTTGAGCCTTGCCAACTCTCCTAAACCCTCTCTTAGTGAGTGTGTGATCCAAATTGCAAAATCAATTTGTGGGTTAAGAGAGAATTTGAAAAAGAGAGCAAGCCACCACTTGAGCACTTGTGCATATTGTCAATCTCGTGATTCGCATTTGTTACTCTTGGACTCTTCGGTCCTAGATGGCTAGGCGTCGCCGGAGAGCAACCGAGAGATTGTGGTTGCTTCGAAAAGTTTGTAACGGTCGATTCCGCCGCCTCGGAATCAAATTAGTGGAAGGAGGAAAAGGAGTTGGAAAAGACTCCGGCTAGAGTGACCTTCGTGGTACCCTCTAGGGCTGACCTTCGCTGGGTCACCCGCAGCCCCCTCAACGGAGAGTAGGACTCGAATGAGTCCGAACTTCAGTAAAACAAATATCGTGTCTAAATTCGCATTTCATTTGATATTTGTGTTGCTCTAGCTATTCTGCAGGTTCTCTGTGTATTTTGTCATCTCCATTAGGTGCCTGCAGTTTGGTTTGAAGATAGAAATCAAAAGGAGCAAGTTCGGGGCCGATCTGCAGAAATCGTGTATACCGGACACGTCCGGTATTCATACCGGACATGTCCGGTATTTCCTGCCTGCACTGAAAATATTTATTCTGTGTTCTAACTTGGTGTTGCAGGGTTGTAGCTTCTAGATATATTCTTTATACCTTGTTTACTTTGTGGCTAACTTGTGAGGGGTGGTAGTACTCTTAATTTGGAGTTTCCATTTTGGAAACTCCCCTTTCAAATTGTTTCCGCTTTTAAAGGTGTTAATTTTCAGAAACGCCTATTCACCCCCCTCTAGGCGGCATCCTAGGTCCTTTCATAACTGGATGTTATTGGTTAAATCAAGTGATTGCTATAGTACATGTGCTTACCTAGATGGATAGGTCATAATAAAGATGATGCAAAGTACTTAAAATTGTTTCTTCATGATAGCTTATGCTTTTCGCAAACAAGTCAGCTAGCCCATTAAAGAAAGTCATGCATAATCCTTGGTGTCGATTTATTTTGGTTTAAGACGGGTAAGTCTGGCTGAGTACATTCGAGTACTCAGGGTTTATCCCACCTTGTTGTAGGTGATGTTCTCGACCTGTTGATGATGGTGGCTAACCGCTGGTGGGCTCGGTGGTTCTATACTTACTTCTCATCTCTATGCTTTTGTCGGATGATGTCA
This sequence comes from Miscanthus floridulus, assembly GCF_019320115.1. Lineage (NCBI taxonomy): Eukaryota > Viridiplantae > Streptophyta > Magnoliopsida > Poales > Poaceae > Miscanthus > Miscanthus floridulus. Next base: position 38,075,716 of record NC_089582.1, read on the forward strand.
CTATGCTAGCAATATATTTGGAACTTATATTAATGTAATCATTTGAAAGCTATATTGTTTTCACTAAGCGGTTTTGAAACCCAAACTTGTACTATTATTTGTTAACCCCTTTGTAATATTATTTCCGCTGCAACCCGATGTATGTGATGTGTATTTGCTTAATCACGCGATCTTGGTTGTGATGTTGTTTTACCGAGGTCTTTCGGGATACTCGGCGGACTACCGGGTTTATATGAGTGAAAGTATGAGTGTGTCAACGTGTTAGCGGGGACAACCGTACTTGATCTTGTATAAATTGGACGGTTCTGTCACAGAAGAGTGTTATGTTTCTCCAAACAAAGAGAAACAAAATTGGCAAGTGGTCTTCAAGTTGATCGAGAAGGTCCAGACAAGATGTCCAAGAGCGTTCTGGAGAATATAAGGCCGCCCATGAGGGATCGAGGATATTCAATCGATCAAAAATACAAATAGATATACTTTTTTCACATCTTAAACCCTAATCTCCTCCAAACCCCAGTTATTATGCCATTCTAAACTTTTCATGATGAGATTTGTGCACGTTTAGGTGGACTTTGTCGATCGATGTGTCTTCCTGGAGGCGTTGTATATTTTTGAGCAAAACCGCCTAGAATCAATAAGTATAAATGAATCTTATAATACGTATAAATGAATGTTAGTATAATAGACGGACTCTTCGATTTCGGTGGTAAGGCTAGATCTATTATTTTTCATTTTCTATTTATACTATAGCAAACTTATCCATACATTACAATGGAATATATCTTGTCGTGTAGCTCCTCCAAATGTATATCTTGTTGCAGCTACCTGGACGACCTGGTTCATCTGTTTCGGTATGTATTAGAATTAGATTAGACTCATATCCTTGGCAAATGCACAATGTATAGCCTGTTGCGCAGTTACCTAGATGATTTGTGCGATCATGTCATATATTCCAATGTGTCTCGGAATCGGATTGTATATATACCGTCATCGGACACATTTTTGAATTGGACTATTTCGTTAGACGTGTGTTGTTCTAACTCGTATACGGATGGGTTACTGTTCTAACTCGTATAAGAACATGTCATAACTCCAGATTATATATGTGACATACGGAGAGCTTAAGGGCACTTTGGGAAATTAGAAAAGACGTTTTTTTTTGGTTGCACATGACGGTTTTAGAGTATGGTGGATCCGGAGTTAAAGTTTCGTTTCTTCCCGTCAACAGTGTCCAATCCAAATACACATCACAGATACACACGGATAGCCTTTGGCTTACACGTAACCCAAGTGGTTTCCGCCAGCCTTGGCGCCTGATGACGCGGCTGCATCGATCTCATTACCTGAATAACCGCATGCTATCCTTTTATTATCCTATCCGGTTCCGTTCAACAAATTAAACCCCCGGCCTCCTCCAACTCCAATGAACCCGGTCAACACCCCCCAGCCTTATCCGTCGGTCTCCCTCCTCTATATAAGCCGCCTATAGCTCCTCGATCCCTACCGCGTAATCCTTTCGTTGTCCTCCTCGTTATCCACTGTTAATCCATCCACTAATTCAGACTCAGTAGAAGTACGTTGTGCCTGATCTAGCTAGAGATACAACAATGGCCGGGGGTTTTGCCGTCTCCAAGTCCGGCGCCGACATCCGGGAGTTCAAGGGCAAGATCACCTGGTACGTCTGGATCTGCGGCATCATCGCCGCCACCAGCGGCCTCATGTTCGGCTACGACATCGGCATCTCCGGTAAGATCGAGCTCGCGTTCTGATGATATATGGATCGATGGTCGTCTAGATCTGATCTGACCAAAGTCGTTGTTCAATGCATGCATATGCAGGTGGAGTGACGGCCATGGACGACTTCCTGCTGCTCTTCTTCCCATCCGTGTACGCGCGGAAGCACCGCGCGAAGGAAAACAACTACTGCAAGTTCGACGACCAGCGTCTCCAGCTCTTCACCTCCTCGCTCTACCTGGCGGCGCTGGTGGCCAGCTTCGCGGCGTCGCGCGCGTGCACGCGGTTCGGCCGCAAGCGCACCATGCAGGCCGCCTCCGTCTTCTTCCTGGGCGGCACGGCGCTCTGCGCCTTCGCCACCAACCTCGCCATGCTCATCGTGGGCCGCGTCTGCCTCGGCGTCGGCGTGGGGTTCGGCAACCAGGCGGCGCCGCTGTTCCTGTCGGAGATCGCGCCGGCGCACATCCGCGGCGCGCTCAACATCCTCTTCCAGCTCAACGTCACCATCGGGATCCTCCTCGCCAGCATCGTCAACTACTTCGCGTCGCGCGTCCACCCGCTCGGGTGGCGGTACGCGCTGGGCGGCGCCGCCGTCCCCGCAGCGGCGCTGTTCCTGGGATCGCTCGTCATCACCGAGACCCCCACCAGCCTCGTGGAGCGCGGGCGGGACGACGCCGGGCGCCGGACGCTGGAGAAGATCCGCGGCACCGCCGACGTGGACGCCGAGTTCGAGGAGATCCGGGCGGCGTGCGACCTGGCGCGCGCGCTCAGCGAGGAGGAGAAGCCCTACCGCCGGCTGATGCGGCCCGAGAGCCGCCCGCCGCTGGTGATCGCCGTTGCCATGCAGGTGTTCCAGCAGTTCACGGGCATCAACGCCATCATGTTCTACGCGCCGGTGTTGTTCCAGACCATGGGCTTGGGGACGGACAGCTCCCTGCTGTCGGCCGTCGTGACCGGCGGCGTCAACGTGGTGTCCACCGTCGTCTCCATCATCCTCGTCGACAAGGTCGGCCGGCGGAAGCTCCTCCTGGAGGCGTGCGTGCAGATGCTGGTGGCGCAGACGGCCGTGGGCGGTATCATGCTGGTGCACGTGCGCGCCGACAACGAGCCGAGCCGGTCGTGGGCGGTGGCCATCGTGGTGCTCATCTGCGTCTACGTGTCCAGCTTCGCCTGGTCGTGGGGCCCCCTGGGCTGGCTCATCCCGTCGGAGACGTTCCCGCTGGAGACGCGCACGGCGGGGTTCTCGTTCGCCGTCAGCTCCAACATGCTCTTCACCTTCCTCATCGCGCAGGCGTTCCTGTCCATGATGTGCTCCATGCACGCCTTCATCTTCTTCTTCTTCGCCGTGTGGATCGTCGCCATGGCCACGTTCGTGCTCGCGCTGCTGCCGGAGACCAAGGGCGTGCCCATCGACGAGATGGTGGACAGGGTCTGGCGCCGCCACTGGTTCTGGAAGAGGTGCTTCGCCAACGCCGACGAGGCCAGGGTCAACGACAACTGCTAGTAGTACTGATCAATATTTGGATTGTTGATTATAAATTTTTTTAATTGTCATTTTAATTACTAGAAAACCGGCCTGATTATTTGTGATTTGATGGTGATCAATGCGAGGTGTACCTATTTGACTGTTGCTCCGACGTTAATATGTATCTCGAGTTTTCAGGTTATTGAATCTTTTTCATCATGAGAGATGAAATAATAATCTCGCAACTCCGGCACAAAGTTCAGCCAGAATTTATTTCATTACACATTATGAACCTATATTTGGTTCACATCTTAGGAAAGCTACACAGGCAGCAATTCCAGACTTGCAACCAAACACACCATACATGCATACTCCTTCCGTTGTCCTAAAATCTCCAAAACAATGACGCTATGGGGTGTTGGTTAAACTTTTTTAAATTTAACTAGATTTATAAAAAAATATTAGCAATGTTTGTATCACTAAATAAATTTATTATGAAAATAAAATAGATTCAGTGGTTCATCTAATGATACTAAGTATGCATTATAGATATTAATATTTTTTATATAATTGGTCATACTTAAAAATGTTTCACTTCTCGAAAAATGAGAATTACAATCTTTGTGAGACCGAGGGTCGTGAAGATTAGAGAGAAATCGACCAAATTTAGATGTCATTTTTTGTCATGAAAATTAAAGGTCATTAGCATACAACAAGACTTAAATCTCTTTCAAGATTAAAATAAGTTTCAATCTCTTAATGTGTGATGCATAAAGCCATGCATGCACGCGTCTGTAGGATCGGATCGAGTTGCTTCCTAGCTATTCTCTTGCTTGTGGTGACACGTGTAGTACCAGCAATTAAAGTGTGTGGCTACATATCCATGCACCGTGATCCGCTTATCGTGGCTTATATACTTGTAAACAGTTGCACGTGAGGAGAGACAAGGATCGCCAAAACGCTAACAGCTACATCTCTCTCACAAGTCTCATAGCGAGTGTAGATATAACTTTCTAGATAACTACACATCAGCTTATGCTTTTACACGGGTTAATTAGGTCTTTTTTTGCGAATCGTCATAGTACAGATTCAGACATAAGTATGTACACATACTCACTTTACCCTTATGAGCATCTCTGAAAGGTTGAATCCAACCAACTGAGATATGCTCATTTCACGGATTAATTAATTAGGTTTTCATTAGAAGAATACTTATTTTTGCCGAGTACCAAGAAGTTTAGATCCTGTTTATTTGTTTTAGCTAGAAATTATATTATGAAAAGTACCTTATATTGACCATAGATTGGTGAAGACAGGATTGTGTACGTTGAGGTCCAAAAGAGCTGAAACAAATATAGTCCCTATGTCGCCGAATTTTGGTTAGATTCGTCAATTTTGGCCAGGCCTGAGATAAAATCGAACAGGCCAAAGTATTTCAGTCCAACTTAAATTCCGAGCCCATTCCAGGATTCAGCAACAGCCCACGAAGCTATAGAAACCTCCTCACGAACTAGCAGCTTCCGCTCCCTGTGTCGCCGCCAATAGCGCCAACTCTGTTCCCTGCTGCTTGCTCTAGCGCCCATGCTACCACCCCTCACTCCATGGCTGCTCGTCTCCCCTCCCGAAGCCCACGCCGGTGCAGCTCCTCGACACCCGTGCCCGCTCCGTCGTAGCTCCTCGCCGTGCCGTCACCGCTCCCTGCCACTGTCGATGTGTCGTCGCTGCTCCCCGCCGCCAACTGTTGCACGGTAGCTGGTCCTCACCGCCTGCACGTTCCAAGAAGACGCCAAGACGCCGCACACGCCCCCCTCCATGCTCACCGCCATGTCTTGCCGTCTGGGACACATTTTGTTTAAATTTACCTAAATTTCATTCAAATTTCATTTGTTTGACTGGTCAACACAAGTGAATACCAGTCCAATTTTTTTTTTCCGAAATTTCATCTATTTCGGTGGGCTCCGAAATTTTCCCATAAATGAATCCAAGAACGGGAGAGGTGGGAGAGAGAGAAAGAGGAACCGATATTATGAGAGAGTGGAGAGGACGGGGAGGCAGCCCCACCCTTCCGTATCCACACCGTGTGTCCAGGCCTATCGCCGACGGGCCTCCCTCCGCCGCCCTACCTGGCTCACCGCCTGCGCTTGTGTCACCAAATTTGTTGCCTTGCATGCTGCACATTTGATAGATAGATAGATATATAGAGAGAGAATACAAACTTGAAGCACACTGAGAATGATGTTTGATGCTTGTAAGTTGCAATATCATGAAGCGATGTAATTGAGTTGCCTATGGATAATTATATTCCTAAAACATTGAAGCTAACACATTGCCTCAATTATTAACGAAATAATCTTGAGTCTACTTGCACAGGCGCTCAGAATCTCTACTCATTTGAGAGTCCACCTGGATAAGATAGAACAGATCATGTCTCTGGCTTAATTTGAAATTCTTGCCTGAGACTCCTCTTTTCTATCTCTGTGTCCCATCCCAAATACCCGGACACCATGCATCATGATGGTTATGAATAAGGTAGAGGAATTTTCCTAGCTTTCTTCCACCGTTCTATGAAAATTGGTTGTGTCGGTATGCAAAGGAAAGGTGAAGTGGCAATGTGCCACGGATGGAGCTTCTTATATGTTGCAGCGATAAATATATACATGTATGCATGAGCTATAAATATATATATTTATATATCTTTTGTCAATCATGAAATTTTTCCCCTTAACAATCCATATATCAATAACACTAACAAACTATTAGATACAAAATTTAGATTCATCACATCATGAGACTGTAATTTTCTGTTAGATCCCATATATGCAGTAGCATGTGTTGATGGATAAGAAAAGAGAAGCACAATTATCTGATATTTAGCAGAGTTATTCATGCATGATTCATTGTTACGTCAACAAAGATTGCTTTAGCGACAGCTAGTGAATTAAAACAAAGTTATGTCAAGTTGTCAGCAGATGATAATTGCAGTCAGTGTAAGTGCCTCAAGTACAATGTACTCCAGTTTTACACCGCCCCATATTCACATATATTTATCGAATTGCATCCATTATGACAATTACTGACCGACTGTTGAAGGGGTAGATAGTTTTAATTACCAACTGATAGTACCACCAGATGGAATAGTTTACATGAATAAAAAAAGGTGATCTGTCAACAATCAGTACAAATATCACTGTTAATTAACAGGCTACGTGGTCAGCAGGCTTATCTGCTATAGTATTGTTGTGTGCCCCTATCCGCTAGTATAGGCTGTCAGGTATTAGTTGGCCTATACGAATATAAAGACCGAACCTGAGATCAATACTCTCTGTCTATGAATAAATCAACTCATAGAATCCATGCTAGTAAAAAATTTTAAAGTTTGACTAACTATATAGAAAAAATAATAACATTTATGACATAAAATGAGCACATTATGAAAATGTATTCTTTGGTAAATCTAATGATACTAATTTGACACCATAAATTTTAACGCTTTTTTTTCTATAAATTCGGTCAAAGTTTAAAAAGTTTGACTTAAGACAACTCTAGGAATATATTTATTCATGGACTGAGGGAGTACACAATACAGACTTGTTGGCTCATCTTTCTCTCTGTATGGCTTTCTTTCTTCACTCGTTGTGTTAGAGCAGTGTTTGGAATAGTTGGTCAATCCCTCTTCTCGACTCCTCATCACATCCCCCTGAAATGCAGACCACGTTTGTTTCTCTGAGTCGTCCAATCCACCCTAGCGTCGTCCCACAAATCGCAGGCCGGTCAACTTCGTGAAGTTGGGCAGCAGGTTTGCAGTTGTGATCAACGAGACCTCGTCTGTCAGAAATACCAGGTCTGATTCTGATCCTCCTCTTTTCTATCCCAGTGCTTCCCATCCCTGAATGAAGTAATATCAGGACCTCGTCAATGGTTATTAGGTAGACGAATTTGCTCAGCATTCTTCAACCCATCCCATGAAAATTGCTAATTTGTGTCAGTACGCTAAGGGAAAGAAGTAAGCAGAAATGTTTATGGTGGAGCGTGGAATGAGCTTCTTATATAGGCTGGATGGTGGTGATAGGTAGCTACGAACATTTGTTCTACTACTCCTCGTCCCTGAATAAATTGATTCCTAAAGTTGTCTTAAGTCAAACTTTTTAAATTTTAACCGAATTTCTAGAAAAAACGTTAAAATTTATGGTATCAAATTAGTATCATTAGATTTATCATGGAATATATTTTCATAAGGTGCTCATTTTATATCATAGATGTGGTTATTCTTTTCTATAAAGTTAGTCAAATTTTAAAAGTTTGACTGACACAGATTCTAGGAATTGATTTATTCAGGGACGGATGGAGCACTATTAAGTTTGTAACATGCTTCCAATTTATGTTTTATGAGGAACAGTACAAAAGATTCAATTACTACTTCGAATGTAATTAGTTGTCAATTGTTATATATATGGTGCATATCCTCCTTTTTCAGTAACAGATCATAGCTCGCTCCTTTGGTACTTTATGTAGTCATCTATGATTCTTGATATTTATTATTCGACTACAAAGTGCTCGTATTTTCTTGGATTTATTTCAGGATTTAACGGCGCTATGTTTTCAGTGGTAGGGCGACGTCCCAATCGACAGCGAGGCGCCAGTGGTGACTTCGTGAATCTCGAGATCTGCTAGCTCAGTCCTTCCGAAGTGCTCATAGGGATAGGGTTTGCGTACGTGTGTTCATAGGGGTGAGTGTGCATGAATGTTGTGAGCATCTGTACTGTGTAATTCTAAAAAAAAAACGAATGGCTTGATAGTCCGAGATAATAAGAACGAATGTTCCAACCGTGCCTTCCTATATACTACCTACTATCCGAAAAAGAACACTCAACCATTTATTTTAAGGCAAACTTTTGAGTTTGACCAAGTTTAATTATAGAGAAGATTTTAAGATTTATTACACCAAATAGATAATACCATGAAATTATGATGAATTTAGTGACACTTTTTTTGTAATATAAAATATTGGAACTGTTTTATATAGCCCAAATTTATACCAAAATTATCCAGCGACTATGCCATTATGATAGACTGATCTAAGTAACCACTAAAATTAACACCTAAAACAACTTGCGTTGTAACTAATAAAAATAAACTAAAATAAGATAAGTTCTCATATCTATATTTAAATTACTAGCATGTGCTATTATGAAAAATATTTAAACATAATAGATAATGCCCCATATGTTTCTCAATTACCAAATTTTAATACTATTAATATATAAAAAATCATTTAAAATAGACATTCATCATGTAGTGCTATCATAGTAATATAGTATACATGCATGCAAGAGCTATAAATATATATTTATATTTCAACAATCTAGTATACATTCATGCAAGAGCTATATAAATATATATTTTATATTTCAACATTTATGGAAAATATTCTCTTAAATATTCGTGTACCAATGTCAGCAACAAGCTTTTAAAAGCTAATCAAGTTGTTACTTTAGATGAATGTATACAATTTAAAACAAATCAAGAAGAACTATTTTTACAAAAAAATACTGCTAAATGTACTTATTTAATAAGAAAATACTCTATCTTGAACAGTGAATAAAGTGAGTGCAAACTATAGTTCGCTATGCAGCTTGGCCACTCCAAGATCTCACCTCAAACTGTACTGTTGGCCACCCTCGAATCTCGACCTCTTTCCTTGCCTCCTAAGATCCTCAAAATGACAGTACAACTTTGATATCAATTGTTGTGATACCGGCGCCTAACATTTAAGCTATTGCTGGGATCTACCTAAGCGATCCTCACAAAAAATTAGACAACTCAGCGGAGACTCAAGATTTGATAATGAGGTACGGTTCAATCGAAGCCTACATCCCTAGGGCATGCTTACACATGCTCCTTTCTGCAAGGAAAATAGACCCTTACCCCCATTTAGTTTGGATTTTGGTGTTTGATGATCAACATGATTAAGTTGGACTAATGAATTTACAAGTGTTTGTTTTGTAGTCTAATAGGGTGCAAATGTGACTTGGACAAAGGCGATGTGGTGATTCGATGATCAACATCTCAAACAAGACCTTAGAGCACCATGGAAGACCCAAAAGATCAAGCAAAGTCCAAGCATGGAGAATGAAACCAGGCCGGACGCAAAGGTCACGAAGAAATGAAGTGAAGAAAGAATTGCAGGGGCGTCAGACCCTGATGCACAGGTGCCGGACCATGGCACCATAGTCCGGTGGTAAACCCTAACTTCAGGAAGCTCCAGACCCTGGTACACAGTGACCGGCCGAACCATCGGAGAGTAGAGCCCGGAGGTGTCCAGAGAGGTTCCAAAGAGCGCGCGATGCGTTCGATTTAGTCCGCCCAGGGGCGCCGGACCATCATCCATCCAGAGTCTAGAGGTGGCCCCACATGTGCGCATAACAGTCGGCTAACGGCTCTGTCTGACACAATGACCATTAGGGCGTTGGTCCGAGGAAGGATGGTCTGATGGCCTCGAGCCGCGGGTCCGACAGTCGGTTGAAAAGCCCACCAAGGTTCCCAATGGCTCTATTTGGTTCGGGGCTTATAAATACCCCCATGGCCGGCCAAAACTAAGGTGTGAGAGCCCAAGGAAATGACATATGAGTTGAGACTCAATTTTAGTTGCTCTAGTTACCAAAGTGCTTAGCGAAATATTAGGTGATTAGCGTAGGTGCTTTGTGAAGTGCTTAGGTTAGTTAGACCACTGCTTATGCGCTTGCTCTTGTATAGGCCTAGTATTTAGTGAGGTTTGCACACCTCTTACTACTCGGTGCTTGCACGCACCATTGTTGTACTCAGCGAGGTTTGCAGTCTTGCGAGACCACACCAACCGCGTTTGTGGTGTGGCCGTCACCGTGTACCAGAGGGAACAAGGCATGTGGCGTTTTGGCCGGAACCTTAATAGTGAAGATGTCGGGGAGCAGTCCAGGAGAGCCTTGCCGGAAGGCACACCGGAGACTAAGGCTGGACAAAAAACTCGAAGCTCGTTAGCTCGCTTGGCTCGTGGCTGGCTCGACTCGGCTCGGCTCGGCTCGGCTTGTTACGATAACGAGCCGAGCCGAGTCAAGATTTTAGCTCGTTAGCTATAACGAGCCAACTCGAGCCAGCTCGCGAGCCGCTCGTGAGCTAAACGAGCCAAGCTTCCAGGAAAAAAGTATCAAAACTTATATTAGTTTTTGTATTACTTCATGTCTTGCACTTTATAATTGACTGGTAACTAGTCTAGACCCTATAAATTAACTGGTAACTAGTCTAGATGCATTTCTTTTATATTATTACTATTCTCAAACTTTAGATAAATGCAAATATTATATTTTATGTATTTTTATACCTGGCTCGCGAGCTTAACGAGCCAGCTTGAGCTTTTAACGAGCCGAGCCGAGCTGGCTTTCTGGCTCATTAGGATAACGAGCCAAACCGAGCTAGCTCGTTATCTTAACGAGCCGAGCCGAGCCAAGCCGAGCCAGCTCGTTATCCAGCCTTACCGGAGACCCACTTGCCCATGGGAAAGGCCTGGGGCTATTCATAGAGTTACCCGATAGGGAGCTTGGCCCTTACGAGGGATTCCTTACGATGGGCTCCAATGAGGACTAGGGGGAACATTGAGTGCTTTTTGATACCTCAATAAAAATACCGGAGTCGTCGAATGGAGTTTGCATCTATACTTCATCCTTACCTTCCGCATATATATTGCTACCTTGGTTATGTGCTTTACCTTTCCTAGCATTAGTTGATAGGCTAGTTGATAGGATTGGAATCTAGGTTGTATAACTCTTTTACGGGAGAGATAGCAACACATTAGCAAAATCGTAGTTACACGTTTAGATAGTTTATTTATTTGCATAGGTTTTACTAAGGTGAAAATTAAAGGCCATAGTTAGAAGTAGATTTTTAAGTTGCCTAATTCACCTCCGCCTTTTAGGCGTCACGGTCCTTACACTCTCCAAAACTGTGACACCAGCAGCCTAGGGTGTTGGCCAAAGCCCTAGCACCGCCCGCGAGCCTGTCACTAATTGTGTTGCCTCTCTTTCCCCTTCGGTTACAACATGGTTAAAAGAGCCCAACACCTAGCTCTGCCTACCCCTCTTCTGCTAAGTCCACTGTAACACTGGTAGAGAACAGAGCTTTACTCCCGGTGGGGAACCCCCTCTAGTCCCGGTTCCTCACCCGGGAGCAAGCATCCGGGACTAAAGGGGGGTCCTTTAGTTCCGGGTCGGGAACCGGGACTAAAGGGGACCTTTAGTCCCGGTGGGTAACACCAACTGGGACTAAAGGTGCCTCCTGACATGCCACGATGGCCGGCACCCTTTAGTCCCGATTGGTAATACGAACCGGGACTAAAGGTTTTTTTCTTTTTCTTTTTTTCTTTTCTTTTCAAAATAGGTTTTCGAAGTCGTAGTGTACGCTGCTAATTATACATCTATACGCGCGTATAGTATGTTTCGGTTCAAGCACAATGAACATATTAAATTACACAATTCAAGCATATATATATATATATATATATATATATATATATATATATATATATATATATATATATATATATATATATATATATATATATATATATGCATGCATGCATGCATCATATATATATTTACATGCATGCATGCATATGTGTATTTTACATTATATTATTTCATGTGCATATATTATAAAAGATTGCATTACAGTTGTTGTGATATAACAAGTTTTCTCTCATCCTCTAGCTTGGCTTCAATGGCAGTGTTGGGTCGAAGTAGAACTCGCCCTTGGAATCGATGACCTGCTCATTAAAAAATCCGGCTATAGACTCTTGAATTGCTTTGATTTGGTCTTGCCGTATGACCTTTTCCTCCAACCATCGAGCCTACAGGTTTAAATTAAAGGAAAATAAATTAATATATGTACAAAAAAGATATATATATATATATATATAAAGACATAGTAACACAATCAATAATAATAATTAAATGAATATATAGTTTATTTTTAACGTACTTTGAGTCTCTCTGTAGGAGTTCTTTGGGAGACCACCTTGATAAACTTGCAAACATAGTAACCACAGTAGTTGTTCCCCTGTTCCTGCCTTAGACATCACTTTACGAGAAAAAGATTTGTCATCCAATCTGGTGATCTGGTGAAAGCTATATGTTTAATTAATAAAGATGATGCGATTCAGGGGACTTACTTTCAAAGGGATTACATTCAGTGGCGCTTTGCATTTTTCCATGTGTTGCTTCTTAATAAAGGTTTTCCAAACACTGTCCAATAAAAAAATTGCCACGTTATCAGATATAGTTAATCATCATGTTTGTGTGTATATATAGTTGCTAGAGATAGCAAAATTACCTCTAGATAATATCTATCATATCTTGGTAGTCTTGTTGTAGTTTTCTCATCGAGTCATAGATTATCAAGTGACTTTTCACCAGACCGATGTCCATCAATATCCAGTGATTGCTGCATGTGTTTATAGGATATAACGCATAACACTCATTAATTAACTAGAATCAACATATGAGCCATTAAGGATGATCGACATTATTAACACTCACTTGAAGTTGTAGGGAAAGAGTATATCCTTCTTGTGGCGTTGGTTCACTAAGAAGTTCATGAGGTTACTCTCTGACTCAGACTTCTAATTAGTCTTTAGAGTAACCGGGTCTTTGAATACTATATGGGGATCAACAAAACCAATTTCATTGCAGCCTTCCTTTCTGAGCTCTGTCATTGTAAATCTGCATATATATAGTACTTGTTAGGATATTTTATATGCATATACACACATATGATGAGTTTAATAATAGATCGAAAGAATTATTACTTATAGACAATAGCAGCTTATGATAACTTTGTCCAGAGAGGTCAGGTGGCAAAGTTGATGAAATTCTGCAAAGTCAACATACATAACATCATCGCCACGGAACCAATGTTCGTCTCTAATTCTGACACAAATGCAGAAGTCTCCACCGGTAGACGCCTGCATGTACCACTTGTTTAGCAGGTACATTTGCGTCCCCAGATCAGATAAGGCTTGAGGGTTGTATAGACTCTGGCCTAGTACAATTTTTTTTCCAAATATCAACCTCTGCTGCACTCTCAATGTTTCCATCACCAAACATCTGGTAAAGGTCGAGACCAGTCTCATCAATAAATTCACCAAGGTGATCCAAATCGACATCTAGAGGTATGTTTGCCTGATGCATTAATCCTAAATTCGAACCATATTCATTACCAACAACTAGCGGGGGGACTGATTGGTGCGATTGTTGTCCGAGTTATGCAACTCCTTTCCCTGCCCACTTCTTTTTCTATGCCGTCTCAATTGACTTGGTGAGAGTGCGGTCATAGTTCGTTAACGTTGATTTGGACGGCTTACGAGATTCTCGCTGTTGTTGCTGGTAAGAAGCCACCTTTTTTCTTAGAATATCTGGAGCTACGAAGAAGTATGGTTTCTCCGGGTTTCTCCTTGCTTCTTGATTCTTTTTAAGCTTGTCATAGAATTTGGACATATCTTTTTTATATGCATCAGTTACTTCTTCCTTCTGTTCAGATATTATTTTGGGAATAGCCCTTGGTTTCACGGTGGCTTTCTTTGCCGGCGGGGACTAGTTCTTCGTTTGTGGGGCTGGCCTCTTGGTACTTGGCTTCTTGGTAGGCGGGGGCAGGGGAGGCGTTGGAGACCTCCTTGGAGGTGGTGGTAGCGGCGTTGGAGACCTCCTTGGAGGTGGCGGCTATGGTGTTGTAGACCTCCTTGGAGATGGTGTGGATGCAGCCTCGCCTTCCAACACATTGTCATCGTACAGAGCACTAAGATGATCTGGCGATTGAACAATTGGATTTAGGTTGGGGGAGGATCTGCTACAAAAAAAAGGAATGACATGTTATTATGAGCAGATTGTTAATTATTTAAGCCAATATAAATTAATGATGTAGTGTTTTCATCCGCACCTATGGTGAGGTAGTTCAGGAGGAGGTGGAGGCGACATCCCGGGAATGATGATGTAGCGCTTGCGCCATAGAATGAATGTCTTCTCTGCTTCTCCTAGAGTCTTCTTGCCATCACCTCCAGGAATGTCAAGAGGTAAATCACTAAAACCTTTTTCAGCTTTATCTACCGAGATGGTAGCATATCCTTCTTGGATTATATTTCCATGAATCCTTGGTGTCTTGGTTCGGTCGATAGGATTAACAAGACCGATAGCCACTTTGATTGTGGAATTCTCCTTCGGAATGTGTAGCTCACACGATGTAAAAGGTTCAGTGATGTCATCCACAGGGAAGCGCAGTCCTGTGTCCCCTTGATTTGGTATCTCTGTGGAAGCGCAGCTGCTTTTCAACTGAACAGATTGGCTAATGTTGATTCCTGGCTCTGATGTCTGCTTGCTTGCACTCACTGCTATTTGCACTTGCCTTCTGATTTCCTCTTGCATTCTCGCTTCAAGGTTTTTTTCCCGCTCCTGTGCTTCACGCACCGCTTCCTCCAACCTCTGGAGCCGCTGTGCCTCTTCTTCCTTCTTTCTCTGACGGGTTCTGTAGGAAGGTCTGTCCTGAGGGAATCCATGCTCCCACGAGACATTTCCTTTGCCTCTAGTTCAGCCACCATGTTCAATAGTCCCGATGGCGTATGTCAGTTCATCCTTCTCTCTGTTGGGCCTGAATGCACCACTGTTTTGAGCAAACTTTTTTAATAGAAATATGGATTTTCTTGTTAAATACATAGTAAATTAAATAAAAGGCATAAAATTATTTTGTTAAAAATATGGATTTTCTTTTTCTTTATTGCACATAGGAAAAGTCTATAACCTAACTTTTTTTTTATTTTTTGTTATAATTGTAAAACATAATATAACTAATATTTATTATTTCATTAATGCAAAAATGTAGTGTTTAATTAAAATTATTAAAACTATTGGTTTTGGACAGGAAATTTGTTTTCACATCATTTTAACGTTAATATTTTAATTTTTCATCACTCAATATCCTAATTTTACTTTTCAAGAGAGAAATCCCACCAAATCAAACATTGATTTAATTTGAAACATGACATAATAAACATCTGAATTCACAATTATTACATAATATCTCAAACACACTACATTAAATTACTATATCATCAAGTGGGCACAACAGTGAACTTCTTCTTTATGTATGTCCCTTGGTTATGATCGCGTCGTAACCATGGAGTGTCCTTATCATTTACCAAGATGCTAGGGTCTTTGTTCACTTTGAAGGGTGGAATTCGGTCATACTTTTCATAATCTTCTGACATGTCCGACTTGTCCTCAATTCCCATGATGACTCTTTTCCCTGAAAGAACTATGTGGCGCTTTGGCTCTTTGGTTGAGTCATTATCGTTTTTCCCTCTTTTTGGTTTGGTAGACATATTATTGACATAGAACACCTGATTCACATCCTTGGCAAGGATGAATGGTTCATCTTTGTACCCAATATTACTAAGGTCTACTGTTGTCATTCCATACTCGTTGTCTACTGTTACCCCGCCTCCGGTCACCTTGACCCATTGACACTTGAACAATGGGATCTTCAAAGTAGGTGCATATTCTAGTTCCCATATTTCATCTATGCGGCCATAATATGTCTGCTTATTCCCATTCGGGTCTGTGGCATCTATGCGGACACCACTGTTTTGGTTGGTACTCCTTTTACCTTGGGCTACTGTGTAGAATATGTTCCCATTTATCTCGTACCCTTTATATGTTACGATATGCCATGATGGTTGCATAGCCAATAAATACAGTTGCTCATGGATGCTCTCATCACCTTGACATTTTTTTCGCAACCAACCGCTGAAAGTTTCCATGTGCTTACGCGTAATCCAAGCTTCAGTCTTCCCTGAAAACTCGGATCGTAAGAGATCCTTGTGTGTTTCAATATACGGATCTACCAAAGAGGAGTTCTGTAGAACTGTGTAGTGTGCTTTATTGAAATAATCATCCTTCGTACCAATATATGTTTTCCTCCCTAGTGTCCCCTTTCCGCTTAGTCTCCCCTCATGTCTCGATTTAGGAACACCAATCGAGTCAAGGTCGGGAATAAAGTCAACACAGAATTCAATGACCTCTTCTGTTCCATGACCCTTGGCGATGCTTCCTTCTGGGTGAGCACGGTTGTGAACATATTTCTTCAGGACTCCCATGAATATCTCTAAGGGGAACATGTTGTGTAGGAACACAGGACCGAGAATGAAAATCTCCTTAACTAGGTGAACTAGGAGGTGTGTCATGATATCAAAGAAGGAAGGAGGGAACACCAACTCAAAGCTAATGAGACATTGAACCACATTATTCTGTAGTTTAGCTAGATCAGTTGGATCAATTGCCTTCTGAGAAATTGCATTGAGGAATGCACATAGCTTCACGGTGGCTAGACGTACATTTAGAGGTAGAATTCCTCTTAATGCAACTAGAAGTAATTGCATCATGAGAATGTGACAGTCATGGGACTTTAAGTTACAGAATTTCTTCTCTGGCATATTTATAATACCCTTTATATTCGAGGAGAATCCAGATGGTACCTTGATGTTGTTTAAGCATTCAAACATGATTTCCTTCTCCTCTTTGCTTAGAGTGTAGCTGGCAGGACGTAAGTAATGGCGTCCATCATCTGTCTTCTCTGGATGCAGGTTGTCTCTTTCTCTCAAACAACGTAGGTCCTGTCGTGCTTCAAATGTGTCATTAGGCTTTCCATACACACCCATGAAGCCTAGCAGGTTCACACAAAGATTCTTCGTCAGGTGCATCACGTCGATCGAGCTACGGACCTCTAGGACTTGCCAATAGGGTAGGTCCCAAAATATGGACTTCTTCTTCCACATGGGTGCGTGACCGTTAGCGTCGTTCGGAATAGGTTGGCTGCCATGTCCTTTTCCAAAGACGACTTTCACATCATTGACCATATCGAGTATATCCTCACCGGTTCGGTTGCGAGGCTTGGTCAGGTGGTCTGCCTTCCCTTTAAAATGCTTGCCTTTCTTTCTTACGGGGTGATTTGCAGGAAGAAATCGACGATGGCCAAGGTACATGACCTTTCAACATTTTTTCAAGAATACACCTCTAATATCACTGAAGCAGTGTGTGCATGCATTATATCCCTTGTTTGACTGTCCTGAAAGATTACTTAGAGCAGGCCAATCATTGATTATTACGAACAACAATGCTCGCAGATCAAAGTGTTCCTGTTTGTACTCATCCCACACATGTACACCTTCTTTATTCTACAAAATGAGAAGTTCGTCAATAAGTGGTCTCAAGTACACATCAATGTTATTGCCAGGTTGCTTCGGGCCTTGGATGAGCACATGCATCATAATGAACTTTCGCTTCATGCATAACCAAGGAGGAAGGTTGTAGATACTTAGAGTAATAGGCCAAGTGCTATGACTACTATTCTGCTCTCCAAAAGGATTGATACCATCTGTACTTAAAGCAAACCTTAAGTTTCTTGCGTTATTTGCAAACTCCGGGAATTCTCTATCGATTGCTCTCCACTAGGACCCATCAGCAGGGTGTCTCAACATATTGTCTACCTTACGGTTTTCTTTGTGCCATCGCAACAATTTTACATGTTCTTTGTTTTTGAACAGACGTTTCAAGTATGGTATTATAGGAGCATACCACATAACCTTGGCAGGGATTTTCTTCCATGGACGTTCGCCCTCAACATCACTAGGGTCATCTCACCTGATCTTATACCGCGATGCATGGCATACCGGGCATGCATCCAATTTCTCATACTCTTTGCCACGGTATAGCATGCAGTCATTAGGACATGCATGTATCTTCTCGATTTCTAGCCCCATAGGACAGACAACTTGTTTTGCTTTGTAGGTAGTGGCGGGCAATTCATTGTCCTTTGGAAGCATCTTCTTTTGGATTTTTAGTAACTCTCCAAATCCCTTGTTAGATACACCATTCTTTGCCTTCCATTGCAGCAATTCTAGTGTGGTTTCCAACTTTTTCTGCCCTACATCACAAGTTGGATACAACAATTTATTGTGATCTTCTAGCATCCGCTCGAACTTGATCTTCTCCTTTTCACTTTCATATTCTCTTTGTGTGTCATGAATAACCTAACAAAGATCATCAGCAGGCTCATCTTCTATGGCTACCTCTTCTTCAGCTTCTCCCATTACAGTATCATTGAAGCACGCACCATCGAGAATAATATCATTGTCGTCCCATTGTTCTTCTTCACCTTCTTCCATTACAACGCCGGTTTCTCCGTGCTTCGTCCAACAAATATAGTTTGGCATGAAACCCGACTTGAACAAGTGTGAATGAAGAGTCCTTGAGTAAGGATATTCCACCGTATTCTTACATATGGCACATGGGCAGCACATGAAACCATCGCGTTTGTTTGCCTCGGCCGCACGTAACAAAGAATGCACGCCGTCAATGAACTCTTGGGAGCGGCGATCAGCATTGTACATCCAATACCGGCTCATCTGCAATATATGACATAAATACCATATTAAAACCTAGATCATAATTAATTATTTATACAATATGTGTGCCACCACAAAAGGTACAAATTTATGAAAGCATCGCTACAATGTAGACAATCCCAACTACAACTAAAAGAACTAAAGCTAAAATACATTTCTGGAGCACAAGGATTTCACGATCAATCTCAACTAAAACAAATAGATCTCCTGATTGTGCAACATCTTTGGGCTTCTTCGGCTGGATCACTGCCTCATTAGCCGCCGTATCTGCCTGTTGTGCAAGATATTTTTGCACGAGTTCAACATACTCTTCTTCCCAGTAGAAGCCTGAACATCGTCCACTGCCATCCCGCTGAAATTAAAATAAAAAAATTAGAACTTTAATCACAATCATCATGAAAATAGGTATAAACTAACCATAATCATTAAATACGATAAAATAACTCACATTGTGATCCGGACACTCGTAGAAGATACGATTCTTGTTGGGACCCTCCTTCTTCACTCGGTACTCCATCACAATCTTCGTCTCATCACGACACTTGCCGCATGGAATGAGAGGGAGGTCCGGCATAAGTCGCTTTGAAAACCCATGAGAGGCCGAGGACCCGGAAGTAGTTGCCATCTACTCTCTATACTCATTTTTAATATACTATAAATTTCTCATTTTATAAACAAATAAAATTAAGAAACTATAAAATTATCTATATCTCTAAACAATGATATTTTTAATGGTCATTGTGTTCTCGTCTTTTACTGTGGCAGGTAAGTAATTCACATGATATTTCCGCAAATTAACTAGAAATCGAAGAATGGATGGAGAAAGAGTAAGAACACTGCTTAAATTTGAACTTAAGCTCTCGGGCGGGCTCGGGGAGGAAGAAGACGGCCAGCAGGATTTATAGCTCAAAAACATGTTTTAATAAATAACCATCCGTACTAGTTGACCTTGCTTACGTGATCATCTCGGCGAGCATTTCTCCACCGGACGGCACCGTGCTTGGTCAAGGAAGAGTTCCGATTCTACGAGGAAGGGAACACGGTCTTCCACGACCGTTGCCGCTCTCCCTCGTAGAATCAAAGCTCCTCCTTGATGTCCGTTACCGCTCGGCAGAGAACATGCTGGCCGAGCTGAACACGGTCCGCAAGTTCAACTAGTACGGATTTTCTATAATTTTCTAACTATTTTCTAAATTTTTCATTTCATAAAAAGTTAAAATAAAATATTTAGTCGCGGAGTCCATAGAAATGACCATATTTTGACCTAGCAACGCATTGTCAATTGTCATTGCGTTGCATTGCACCCCGGACCGGACTCCAGACAATAAAATACTATGGTCGATCGATGCCATTCTTTGTCGTACAGTCGCACGGCGACGGCCGACGGACCCATTCAACCACCAAATCTGTCAGGCCCGGCTGTTCGGGCGTATCGTCAAAAGAGAACGGATTTGCTTTCTATTGCACGACCTTGCATTGCATCTGTCATACCAGTCGGAGGCACTAGTCCCTATACTCATTTTTAATACACTATAAATTTCTCATTTTATAAACAAATAAAATTAAAAACTTTAAAATTCTCTATATCTCTAAACAATGAAGTGTGCTATGCATGCTACAAATGAACGGTGAATACTAGTTTTTAATAGCTACTTTAACCTTCCTTCATGTAAATATGCAAGCTTGAAGTGATTTTATATATAGTGAACCATATATATATAGTGAACAAAATGAGATAAGACAATGATGAAAAATAAGAATATGAGATTTGTAACCTTTACAACTGAAGAATCGACGGAGGAATCGAAGAAATCGATGGAGGAATCGAAGAATGGATGGAGGAACAATGGAGGGAGGAAGCAAGAACACTTGCAGTGAGCTTCAAAATGTGCTGAGCTCGGGCTCGGGGAGAAAGAAGGAGACGGCCGATATATAAAGGGGGGACCTTTAGTCCCGGTTGGTGGATCCAACCGGGACTAAAGGTTCCTCCCAACGGCTCCTGCGCCAGACAGAGGTGGCAGAGACCTTTGGTCCCGGTTGGATACACCAACCGGGAGTAAAAGTATACCTTTAGTCCCGGTTGGTGGCTCTAACCGGGACTAAATGTCCCCTACCACTGTGCTGAGCGTAGTAGCCGTTGGACAGGGACCTTTAGTCCCGGTTGGATACACCAACCGGGACTAAAGGTCTCTTTAGTCCCGGGCGCAAAAAATGCTGGGACTAGAGTTCATTTTGGCCTCGGATGAAAGATCTGTTCTCTACTCGTGTGTAACATATTTAGTACAATTAAATATTTGAAACATTTACAACAATATGGATGTATTGTGGCTCCATGTTTCTTAGCTCGGTTGGATCTAAAACTCCTGATCCAACCCATCCCCACGAATTAGAATCCTTTTGCGGCGAGGTCGCCACTGAATTCCCATTGCCAAGCTATATTGTTGTGCTCATCAACACCTCCTCATTATTTTGGATATTAGTCTCTGTTGAACCAGGAAGCAAGTGATTTCAGATCACACCCCGTTCGTGGGGTGGGCAGCTAGCTAAATACTCCGTATAGGTGTAATAATAAGTAAACTGAGATTATACGCTCTCGTTGATTATTCACCTGTCCACCCAGGCCCAGAATGCCGATGGACCCCTCCCCATGTATACGCACAGTACTAGTACTCTGTATTCAACTCAACACATACGTGATACGCCAGAGCAGATGAATCGACGTCGACACCAGCGCTCACTCAATGAAACGCAACTTCTCGGCTTCCTTTCCTTCCACACCGGTGATCACGCAACACTATTGGACTTCTTTCCTTCTGCGCCGCTGCGCGAGCCGCGAGGTAGCGTCGCAGCGAGCCAGCGAGTCGCTGCCCGCCCGCCCGCCCGCCGGCCGCCCGGCCGGGCACGTCCGCGACCGTGCGCGCACTCCTCTCCAATTCCATCGCGATCCGCATAGGGCGACTGCCAACTGGGCAAGCCGGCTTCCAATTCCATCGCCATCAGGCTTCAGGCAGGGCGCAGGCTGTCAGGAAGGTATCTTTATCTCTGTCGTATGTCTTATGATCCCTAATCGTGTATAGTCATTAATAATTGCAGTTACCCTATTTTATGAAATTGCAGATTTGCAGTTAATAATTGTTTCTCTAATTGTTAACAGGATCATGTCATCAAGAAAGTATGCTTCTGGCAATGACAAAAGAAAGAAGAAAAAAATGAATGGATGATATGATAAAATCACAACGAGTAATACAAAGCACTTCAAGAGATCATCCACATGAATATAATGTGAGTGATCATGAGCATGCATTTAAGTCAGTTAACTGCTTATTAGTAATATTTTGTATATGTGTGTATATATACTAGCAATGAGTAGTACAAAATTTAGTTTCGTTCTAGGTTCAAGAAAACTCAGGACCGGCCCTGCATATACATACACGTATGAGCTACCGAGAGTACGTTGCTACAATGGCCATTATATAACCTGCTCTGCTACATCTGGATTCCTAAATAGACATAGGGAGTATTACAGAACTCACAGGACGTGGGCGCAGTTATATCACATGGAATACATGAAGGGTATTTAACACAATCATTTTCAGCCTGATTGACAATTATGTAACGTAAACCATTGAGAATAATGTTAAATGTAATGTAAACCATTGACAATAATTCTCATTCTTGATACTCATCTTTTCTGCCCGGTGCGTCCCATCCCAATGTATGATAACCAGAAATCATCGATGGTTATTAGGTAGTCATACTTTGATTGTTTCATTGTGTGGGTATGCAAAGGAAAGGCAAAAAGGAGGAATGTTTACGGAGTGGAAGTGTACAATGGTTGAGCTTTCTTTATATGTTGGATGGGTGACAGCTGATACCTAATAGGTAGGTAGCTACGAACATTTGTTCTACAATTAGTTTCTAACAGTGCTTCTCATTTATGTTTTCCAGAGGGGAGTAGAAAAGATTACTATTGCTACTTTATGTTGTCAGTATTTCTGCACAAAAGATGATTATGTTAGTGTAGTGGATATGTATCCATTCAGGGATAGAATTATATGCTTTCGAGTTGCTAGAAAAATGTACTCATATTTCCTTCTCACATTTTTATACAGTCATATTATTCTGACATTTTATTTCTTTTTTCAAAAGGTGACATTTTATTCTACTCCAGCACCATATAAAGCTGGATAGTCCAATATAAGTAAGAATATGGTACTACCACCATCCAGAAAGTCTAAAACAAGTAAACATGACATGCTGCCTAACTCAATTAGTTCGTCTAAAACGACAATATTATTTGACCAGAGGTAGTATTTAGCCAAACATGCCATGCTACCTAACTCAAATTACATGCACACCAATTTCATATATAGGGGATTATATTAGTTACCACTAGGTCAAACTGATAATTACTACCAATTTGTTATATATATGTTGGAGCGATATACATGCATGTATGCATGAGAAATTTATGTTTTAGCAATCATGGATTTTTTCCCTTAACAATCCATATATCAATAACACTAACAAACTATTAGATTCAAAGTTTAGATTCGTCACACCGTGAGTATATAATTTTCTGTCAGTTGCAATTACTAAACAAGAACTTCTAATGCTTGTAGCTTTTGAGATTCCGTGTTGTAGCATGTGTTGATGTGACTCAGTACGTCGACAAAGATTGCTTTAGTGATAGCTAGTGAGTTAATATAATGTTAGTTATGTCAACCGACCATTGTAGTCAGTGTAAGTGTCTTGAATACAATATATCGACATCAGTTTTACACCGCAATATATTTCACATATTTACCTAAGAGTAAAATACATCGGAGGTCCATTAACTTTCGGTGAAGTGTCATCTAGGGCCATCAACTTTGAAACTGCATATTTGGGTCCATTAACTTTCGTTTTGTGTCATCTAGGTCCATCAACTTTAACTCATGCATTTTTTGTCCATGAACTTTTAAAATGGTTCACTGTAGGTCCACGCATGCATGCACGCACGTCGACTTTTTGCGTCGGTGGAGCCATACCTGCACTCGCCGCCGTCGCTCGTCTACCGGGCATGCATGTGTGTTTTCCTGCTCGAATCATGACAGGGCTAGTGCTTGCACGGCCTTGAGCGGCGTGACCATGCTAAGCGACGTGCCGAAACCGGTCCGTGACGTCCACGTCGGCCGGCTGCATCCCCTCGGGTAGCCTCCACTCGAAGGCGTGCAGCATAGAGGCCAGGAGCAGCGTCACCACCCTTGTCGCCATGGGCAGGCCCGGGCACTCCCTCCGCCCGGCCCCGAACGGCATGAACTCCAGCCGCCCGTCCTCTTGCTACGGAAGTCCACGCCCGTGCCCACAAACCGCTCCAGCACGAACTCCTCGGGCCGTGGCCACGCCCCTGGGTCGCGCATGATCGCCCACAGATTGATGATCACCTTGGTGCCGGCGGGCACCGTGAAGCCTCCCACCTCCGCGCCGTCGGCCATGGCCTCGTGCGGCATCAGCAGCGGGCTCGGCGGGTGCAGGCGCATGTACTCCATCACTACGGCTCGGAGGTACGGCAGCCTGTCGATGTCCGACTCGTCCGGGTGAGGCTTGGAGACCAGCGCGTCCCGCAGCTCTTCACGGACCTTGGCCATCACGGTCGGGTGCCGGAGCAGCTCGGCCATCGTCCACTCCACCGAGATCGTGTTTGTGTCCGTCCCGGCGGCGAAGAGATCCTGCGCGTGGATGGAAAAGTAAAATAAATGCTCCTGGCTGATTAGTTGAGAGTATCAATTCCAAGTGAGCTGATTGCTCACACTACGTAGGATATGATTTTTAGGGGCGGCTTCAGAGGCTTTGTAGGGGCGGTTTGCCCAGCCACCCCTACGCAAGGGTCTCTACAAATCATACATTTGTAGGGGCGGTTCTCAGGCCGCCCCTACAAATCGATTTGTAGGGGCGGTTCGTACTGTAGCCGTCCCTACAAATCGATTTATAGGGGCGGTCTGAGAACACCAGCCGCCCCTACAAATCGATTTGTAGGGGCGGCTACAGTACCAACCGCCCCTACAAATCATTTTTCCGCCAAAAAAAAATAAATTTATAGTTCAAATTTGACCAGAACATATATTTCTCATACACAACTCCATCATAACTTATCTGTGTCTGAACTACATATAGGACAGGCGTTGGTCAGGCTTGATAAGCAAATCTGAGACAAGTTTTCAGATGATTTGTGAAGACTAAACATGAATGTAGTCAAGTACTCAACTAGATCTAATAGCTACACATCAGCAAAAAAAAAACTATGAGCTCTTATTCTTCTCCAGACACACCTGCTACCCGACCACAGATAGCTCTATCGACATTATAGATTTGAAACGCTTTGGAAACTTCCTTCTCATTCTCAATCGCATCAGCTATCTGCAAATTAGATAATATAAATAATGGTGCTCCAAGCAGATAAAACTTGGGTTCCTGGCAACCACACTTCATTTTAGACAGGTTAAGGCTGTGCATGGACCATAAATACATTTCTAGTTTCATGAACATGGAATCATGAGTTGCTTTGATTGATGATACTGGAAAATCAGGTTTAGTGGACAGCCATTAGTCAAGTTAGTCCATGTAACTAAGAGAACTTATCAAAAACACTACCTCAGGATCTGCAAGGATTCTCTCATCAAGAACAGGGCCATTAGTGTGGACATCTTGGCTCCTAATCTGGGAGCTGCTCCATTCGGGCAATCCAGAATTCTGATGTAAAAACCATTGATTTAAATAGAAAGCACATGGAAGATATGCTAATGCTTCAAATAATAATGACCGCTAATACATACTGATAAGAGGTATCCAAGATCGATGTGCTGCGTTTTCACCAACGAGACATGCTTTGGTTTAAGCAAATCTGTTCGTCCAATGATGTCATCCAGCTTCTCATAACCCAACTGAGCTAATGCAGCTCGAACCTAAATGAATTAACCAATTTTCAAAAGTTACAATTATCCCTAAAAAATAGGCAGGTCTTGCAACAATCAAGGAACAAGGCTAAGACAAACAGCATCAGTAATGAGAATCATGACATACCTCCTCGGCAACAAAGAGGAAGTAGTTAACAAGATCACCAGGAACACCAGGAAACCTTGCACGAAGCTCTTCTCTCTACAAGAGCAAAGAATGTAAGAGGTAGTCCAATAAGAGGAAGATAAAATAACTTGTGTTGTTACTCCCTGACTAGCCACTCCAACTGGGCAATTATTTGTGTGGCAAATGCGTGCCATGACACACCCAGTAGCTATCATAGCTACAGAACCAAAGCCATATTCATCAGCCCCACCCTAAGTACTACCAAACCATTTTGTATAAGTGTCTGGAGGAAGTTAACTAGCATTACAAAACAGAAAATAATTTCATGGAATAGGTTGCAGGCTCCACTTTGCCAATAGGAATAGGTGCACGATCACTTTTCAGTTCAAGAAGATCTCGAAGAACCTACAGAAAAAAGACACTATGAGCTTCGTGGTAACCAAAAAAAATTCAATAATTAGCAACCTGAAGGATCACTACTTACATTGACAGGACGGCTTGCAAGATGTTGGTAGACAGTGTACGCATTATCTCTTTTCTCACGAATTGCTTTGTGCAGCAGGTCGGTCATCTCAGGATTATTCGCATGGTATTCACCTATTCAAAAGAAAAACATAATTCAGTACTGAAACCAGAGTATACGGCAAGAATTAATATATTGATTAGAGAGATACATGGTACATGTATATATATATATATATAGGTAGGGACAGGGACAGCTTATAGAAACAGAGCCGTCCTCCGATATCCCTTACCAAATACAAGTCAATCTACAATACATGCCAGACTTGGAGTCCAAGGCACATTGCCTGGCGACTATACCTGGGCCATAAGGCCCAAGGCATGTCGTCTAACAAATACTATGCTGTACTAACTAGAAGATAGTATGTTTGAGGGAAAGATAGAAGGTGGCATTAAATCTAGACTAAGAGAAGCGTAGCTATGCAGTTGATTCTAGGAAGTACTGCTGGAGAGAGATCTCCACAAGTAAAATAAATGTGCTAGAGTACAGCTTAAAATTGTCATGCTACATGACAGGATGAGGCACGGAGACACTTCTTTATTGATAAATCTCTAGGAAAGCTGAAATAAACTTAGATCACAATTCACAAACTAGTGATGCAACAGTATGTGTTATAGCATACAATACCACACCAAAACCAGATAAGATCATGAAAAAACCACATCATGATAAAACAATGTAGTCCCGTAAGAAAACGCCAGGTTACATGCATCCAAAACATAAAATTTAGCATGAGTTATAGGATAGACACTACCTCCAGGTCTGGATTGGATAAATCCAAAGTTTTCTAGCCTCTTCGCAGTATCTTCAGAGAATGCCTTCACCCAGAATGATAAGGTCTCTCTACCCAGCTTTACAAGGATCGATAGTGCTAGAAGTGTTAGTAAGTCACAAAGATATAAGACGTAAATCAACACTACAGGAGAGGGGAGAGGCCTTCTAAACAGTGTGCCAGAACAAAAAAAAGAGCTAAAGTGGAAAAAAAGGGCAGATAGGAATACTAGACAATTTTTGTGGCATTTGCTACTTGATTTTAACTACCTCGTCAAGTGTGAGACCTCCAATTTTTGATACACTTCCACAGAAGGCAAGATCAACAACTTCTTGACCAAGACCATAAATTTCAAAGATCTGAGCTCCACAATAGCTGTCCGAACAATGTGTACGGATTAAACAATTGTAGTGGAAATTCAGACTTCATAATATCGACAGTATAACTATGTTAACTGGATAGCAAAGATAGACAGACCTTGAGAGCAGTGAGATACCCATTTTTGAAAGAATTTTGAGCAGATCTGAGCTCCACAATAGCTGCCTCTGGAAGCCCCACCAGGATTGATCTGTGAGGGAGAGGGAGAGGGAGAGGGAGAGTTAGGAAGAGGGAGACAGGGTCCGCCAGCCACTCACCTAGGAGATGAAGCTCCACCTTCAGAGCTGCGGCTATGGGCAGATTTGGGCCGTCGTCGAGCAAGGGGAGGAGATCCGGAGGCCAGAGATCCGGAGCGCCGTCTTCGGCGGCGGGGTCGGCGTCGGCGTCGGCGTCTGAGGCCGCGACGTCGGAGAACGAGGCGGCGTCCGGGGAGCGGAAGCTCGGCCTGGGGCTCCTGGGCTTGTGCGAGGGCGACGACGCTGCCGCCGCCTTCCGGGACGCGGGGCGGCGGCGGACTTAGGGTTAGGGTTGGGCGGTGGCGTCTTGGACGGGGACGGGGAGGACGGCTGGTGGTGGCCCGCGTCCGCCTCCGCGTCGGATGTCTCGGATGCCGACCCTGAGGCCGCCGCCGTTGGGCGCTTCGGTGCCATGGGGGCGGCGGGGGAAGCAAGCGCGCCTAGGGCCTCGGCGCCGGGTGGTTCGGCGGCTGCGGCTGAGAAACTCGTCGCGCTGGTGGTGAATTTGCGATGCTCTCTGTGCTCGGCCGAGCGACTCGTGGGTTTGGTTGGGGTGGCTCGTACTGTATGGTGGGAATTTGTAGGGGCGGCTCAATCACCGGCCGCCCCTACAAATAATAATATCAGAGGCGGCTGGTGAGTAAGCCGCCCCTACAAATCCGATTTATTTGTAGGGGCGACTCGTATCATCAGCCGCCCCTACTGTTCTATTTATAGGGGCGGCTGGTCTCGTGGATCTTCAGCACTCCACTGTAGGGGCGGCTCCATCACTAGCCGCCCCTACAAAAATTTTATACCGTTGCTGCAAACCGTTTTTCACGTAGTGTCACGTACCAAAAGAAAAGATTTGATCGTTTCAAGGCTGAGTTGATCCGCCGAGTGAAGCTGAAGCAACACATCCAGGAAATCATTTTTCCTGTCGCCGTCGCCTGCGCTCAGACGGCGGCCGATGATAGGGTCGAAGAAGTCGTAGAACTTCCTGACGTGCTCGGCGGTGCGCCGGCGGCGGCTCTGCAAGTCGAGCACGGAGAGTGCAGGGAAGAGGTCCGACAGGTTGGGCTTCACGACTTCCTCCACGGTGTTCCTGACCAGCGTCTCCAGCTCCTGCACGCGGTCGGAGCTCAGGTCCACTATGTCCTCGGAGAAGAGCACGTTGGACACGAGGTTGAGCACTCCCGAGAACAACACGCGCCACACGCCCGGCGCGGCGGCTGAGGCAGCGGACGAGCTCGCGAACCTTCTCCTCCCCCACGGCGCGTGTCGCGCTGAGCCCGCGCGCGGAGAAGAGGTGGTTGGTGCACACGGCGCGGAGCCGCCTCCAGAGCGGGCTGGTGTCGGGGAGCCACAGGATGGAGCACTCGTGGTTCCCGAGCGCGCGCGCGGCATCAGTGACCGACCGCCCCGAAAGGAGGTGGTCGTACCTGTGCAGCACGTCGCGCGCGGCCGCGGCGGTGGAGGCCACGACGACGTGGGTGCTGCTGCCGAGCCACAGGGACATGACGGGGCCGTGCGTCTCCGCGAGCCGGGAGAGCACCTGATGCAGCTCGCCGTTGAGGTTGTGTATGTTGCCGAGAAATGGCAGCGCCGCGGGGCCCGGCGGCCGTCGTGCTGCCTTGCCGGAGATCCTCCTCTTCGGCTCGTTTTTTGGTGGAAACGAGCAGTTTGTAGAGGACGCAGGTGGAGAGTGCTACGCTGCAGATGAGCCATGGTAGGGTCGGAGCTTCCATTTTCATGGTATGTTGGATAGACGATGGTGTTCGTTAATGCATGGTCCTATACGGTAGGGTTAGTGCATTTCGGCCCGGCTAAGCGGCCCTGTCATGATTCGAGCAGGAAAACACACATGCATGCTCGGTAGACGAGCGACGGCGGCGAGTGCAGGCATGGCTCCACCGACGTAAAAAGTCAACGTGCGTGCATGCATGTGTGGACCTACAGTGAACCATTTTAAAAGGTCATGGACCAAAAATGCATGAGTCAAAGTTGATGGACCTAGATGACACAAAACGAAAGTTAATGGACCCAAACATGCAGTTTCAAAGTTGATGGACCTAGATGACACTTCACCAAAAGTTAATGTACCTCCGGTGTATTTTACTCTTTACCTAATCACATCCGTTACTACAATTACCGCAACCAACTGTTGAAGGTGTACATAGTTTTACCTACTGATAGTACCACGAGATGGAGTGGTTTACATGAATAAAAAAGCTGATCTGTAGCAATCAGTACAAATGTCACTGTTAACAGGCTTATCTCTGCTGGCAGCTATTAGTTGACCTACGGTGTGCAATGAACAATGTGCTCCATAACATGAATAAACACCTGAGATCAATACACAACAGGCTTGTTGGCTCATGTGTCCCTCTCCGGTTTCATGCATTCTTCACTCGTTCATGGTGTTACAGCAGTGTATCGAATAGTGGGACAATCCCTCAACACTTCCTCTCCAAATTAGGACAAAATCCAGCTTCCTCTTCTCGCTCCTCCTCACCAGGCCAGCTTCGTCCCTGCACCAGTTTCCTCTATGTGGGTCACATTGAAGGGCTCTTCCACGAAAACCACTGACTAGACTCTACATCTAATCTGAATTTTGGAGTCTTTGTACTGCAGTTGCCTCAAATTGCTGGCCAATCAACCTGCTGAATTTTGAAAGCTAGTTCACGTTCAGGATCAGCCATCAGAGCAATGATGACCGTAAGAAATACTGGTCTTATTTCTGAGACTCTTTTGTATCCTAGTGCGTCCTATCCCAATACAGTATAACTGGAAATCAGCCCATGTTTAGTTCAAAAACTTTTCCCAAAAAGTGCTACAATAACCATCACATCGAATCTTACGATACGTGCATGGAGCATTAAATGTAGACGAAAAAAAACTAATTGCACAGTTTGGTTAGAAATCGTGAGACGAACGTTTTGAGCCTAATTAGTCCATGATTGAACACTAATTGCCAAATAAAAACGAAAATGCTACAGTAGCTAAATTCCCAAATTTCACCCAACTAAACACACAGTCAGTGATATGGCTATCAGGTCGACGAATTCCAAACTCTTTTGTATCCCAGTGCGTCCCATCCCAATACAGGATAACTCGAAATCAGCCATATGGTTATCAGGTAGACGAATTTCTATTGTGTGGGTTTGGAAATGAAAGGCAAAAGCAGGAGGAATGGTTTATAGAGTGGAAGCGTGCCAAGGGTGGAGCTTTCTTTATATGTTGGATGGGTGATGGATGATACCTGATGATCGGTAGGTAGCTAGTAACATTTATTCTACAATTAAGTTTCTAAGAGCTTCTCTCATTTATTCTACAACTAAAACTGTAGAAAAGATTGCTAGAAGTGCTACTTTGAGCTGTGAGTATATATATATGTCAAATGTTTGTAATAATTAGTCTGATTCCCTTGCTGGTAAGGGATGAAGCCAGATTTTTTCCTTGTTTTAACTAAAATAATGCAGTGCATATCATTCCAGTAATAGAATTGTTTCCGAGATGCTAAAAATGTACTCATATTCCACATCAATTTAATTAATTGCACTGTCCAAGATTCAAACTCGAGTCCTCTCGCTCTTGATGTAATATTGAATTGACCATTTCTTGGAACTAAGCATAAATAAATGTAGCAGCTGCCCATGCTGTTAGCCATCACTACCGGTGCTCCCGCTGTCGCCGCGCCACACGTCGCCTACACGCAGCTGCCACACCGGGTGCCCATACCCGCCAGCCATCCCCTGTCTCTGCTCTTGTTTGCGCCACCACTGCTGCGGCTTGCGGCTTGCCCACGCCGCCTGCCACCTAAGGGACGGGAGGAGTGGGTGAAAGAGAAAGGGGAAATCGAGTTTATGAGATAGCAGATTATATTAGTTTATATATAGTAGGTACTGAATTTTGAGAGCATTGGAGGCTCCATCTCGGTTAATTCTAGAAGTATAAACTAGTTCACCATATCTTACTATCACTAGGAAATATGCCCGTGTCTTGCTACAGTATAATACTAACTGTGGTATCCTCTTTACCTTAAACATAAGTAACGGGATCGGGGATTGAAAAAGCCGAGATCGAAAATGAAATTGTGAACATTTGGAAACAAACAAGCACAGACAGAAAGCCAAAAAAATAAGTTACAATTGTCTATATCTATATCTATACCTATTGTCGTTAATTTTGTAAAGTGCAATGTAAATTCTGAATTGACTAACTTTTTTCGCACGAAGCTAGCAATGTTAAAAGAAATCTTATTTCTAAGAAAAAAAGTTGGGAAAAATAACTTCTCGTAAATTAGAACGGTGAATGTTATAATACCCTTCTATTTTTTTTTCTCTTTTTTCTTATCTTTCATCGTTATTTTTTCCTTACTTATTTTCTTTTTCCCTCTTCCTCTCTCCTCCTTATCTTGTCCTCTAGGACACGGACGCGCGCCTCCATCCGTACACTGTTCCTCTTCCTTGAGTCCACAGAAATCGAGTCTTCTTTCATTCGCCTCTCTCGCCTCCAACTTGCCCCGGCGTGCTCGTGCCCGCCCACACACACGGAGGATCCACAGCCACGCCCACGCCCGCACTCTGCCTCGTAGGTGAGGCACATGCCCGTACTCCGATGACACCTCACCATTGCGGCTCATGACTGCACTCCAACAGCAGCGAGCCACGCTCCGACGACGCCTCGCCGTCGTGGGCGACCGTTCCAACGACGCCTCGCCATCACGGCCTGCGGCCATGATCCATCTCCGTTCTTCCTTGCTTCGAGCTCCTTGGCGGGAGAAGCGGAGGCGCTGTGTGCGGACGGGATGGCTCTTATCCATTTTTTTTTTTGGAATGAATACATCATTCAATTTGGCAGGCAGAATAGTAAAGATTTCATCGAAAACTTACAGCAGCTTGCCAAACAAACGCTAATAGAGGGCCTCAGGGCTGCTGTGGGGAGGCGACGGCGCGGGCACCCTGGCCGGCGAGTGCAGAGGTGGTGGCGCTGGCGCCCTAGAGGCGTGACCCCGTCTGTTGGATTCTTTCTCTGATTTCATCTATTCGATCCTTTCTCTGATTTCGTCGATTTGATTCTTTCTTTGATTTCGGCTTGGAGGCCTGGAGTAATTTGATTTTATAAGTTGTCTTTCTATAGTTATCTGATTTGGGTTTGGATTTGGATCGAGGTGGTGGTTCCATTCTGTCTCGGTTTGGTCCCTTGCACCTTGCTCACAGATTTGGAAAATCTTTAGACCGAAGGAAATCTAGTTGATTTGGGAGTGGGGATGGTTAAAGATATTGCGGAGGCCAGAAGAAGGAACGGACGAAAAAATTGAGGTAGAAATTTTACCACTTTAGTATTAGGGATAGATTAATTGGAGGCTCCATGCTAGTCCTGACACGTGCTAAAAAAATCAATTGTACAAATTCTCATAAAAACCAAAAAGATTTGGTCATCAATTTTGTAAACTCATTGATACTTGTAGGCATCGGATCAGTTCTGCTTTCTAAAAAACTACAAATAAATATTTACCATTATGAAAAGCAACACATAGTAACCACTAAATGTACAACTAAAACCTATTGTGCCATTTTGAAACATAACCTAAAATAACCACCTAAGAAATTTAAAGCTACCCACTTATGCCATTACGAAACATAATTTAAAATAGCACCAAAATTTAACCAAAATTTCCTGGCCACTATACCATTATGATTGATAATCCAAGTAACACCTTAAATAATTTACATCTAAAGCAATGCATTCTCCTCAGATCGCTGGCCGATCAGCTTCGTGAAGTTGGGCAGCTGGTTCATGGTCAACGAGATCATTTCTGTTACAAATACAGATTTCATTCTTCAAGCTCGTCTATTCTATCACAGTGCGTCCCATCCCGATATATAACTGGAAATAATCGATGATTATTAGGTAGATGAGATTGTGTCATTTTGTGGGTAGGCAAAGGAAAGGTGAAAAGGTGGAATGTTTATGGAGTGGAAGCGTGCCAGGGGTGGAGATTTCTTTATATGTTGGATGGGTGTGATAGCTGATACCTGATAGGTAGGTAGCTGTGGACATTTGTTCTACAATTAAGTTTCTAACAGTGCTTCACATTTATGTTTTCCGGAGAAGAGTAGAAAAGATTACTGCTGCTGCTTTGTGTTGTCAGTAAATTCTGCACAGAAGATCATTATGTCATTGCCGTGCATATATATCCTTTTTTTAGACAAAAGGTCTCTCCTGCTTTTATATTTCAAAAAGCAAATAATGGTTCGAGTTCAGACAAGTTTAGGCACACAAGCGCGCACACAGCGCATACAGTCTAGCCCATTTGCTTATTACAAAACACTGGCACATCTAGCTCACTCCTGACATCTGTTGAAGACCGAAACTCCAATTGTTGTAGCCGCTGCTATCTCCTCCTTCCACTCGATCTGTGCCGGGCGCCTTGACAATTCTTCCATCTTGACAATTAGCCCTTCCAGCACCACTGCAACCTCTTGCTTGAACAGCGAAAGCCAGCCTCTTAACATCTTCGTAATTCTGATCAGCACCATCCTCATACCTAGCCAAACCACTCCCTGAAAGCAAATTTCATTTCTTAACTTCCACAGAGACCACAAAACAGCAGATGAAATCACATTAGTAACAAAAAATTTCTTGTTAGCAACCCACAGTCTAGCTACAACTTCATAGTCAGAACCGATTTCACACCTATCACCTCAGCAACCAATTTCCAAACATTCACAGCTACGCAACACTCAAAAAATAAATGTGTAATGGACTCAAGTTCATTACAGAACAGGCAAGTGGGATCAGTAACATCCCTTCTCTTTTGTAAATTGTCCCTTGTAAGATTTCTATTGTGAGACAACAACCACAAGAAAAACTGTACTCTAGGTGGAATCACCAACTTCCATACAACATGAGTATAAACAGGAAACACACCTCTATAGTTGATCACAGCATAGAGAGATTGGACTGCGTACGTGCCATGAGAGGTATAGCTCAACATTATTTGGTCCTCATCATTGTTGAGAATGGTTCCCTCAATTACACCACACAGATCCCACCACATGCTCATAAGAGCCTCGGATACATTTCTTCTAAAAGTGAGCATGAGCTCATGCCCATCCCAGACCAGGCTTATAGACTTACCATGCTGTTCATTAATAACATACAATGGCCAGAACATGATGGCCAAACTTGTATTTCCAACCCATTGGTCCTCCCAAAACCTTAATTTCTTCCCATTCCCTACTACCCATCTGATGCCCATATGGGTTGCTTGAGCTGCCCAGAGAACCCCTTTCCAGAAAGGGGAGGATCCTAGATTCGGGCAGCAAAAGATGTTAGGATCATTGGTTTTGTACTTAAAGTCTACAATCTTGACCCAAATAAAATTCTTATGAAGCTGGTATCTAAAGATCCAAGAAGCTAGCAGGGCTAAGTTTAGGCTCCTCAAATCCAGGATACCTAGACCTCACTCCTCCTCCTTTTGAGCTACTAACTGCCAGCTGGTTAAATGGTATTTATGTTTGTCTTCGGTATTGTTTCACAAGAAATGCCCCATATGAGAATTCATCATTTTGATAGCCCACTAAGGAAATTTTATAATAGACAGCAAAAAGACTGGAATACTAGCCAGACAAGCTTTGAGTAAAGCAAGCCTACCAACATATGACAGAAGCATACCCCTCCAACCTGTGATCCTTTTTATAATTTTGTCCACCACAGGTTGGAGGTCTTTCCTTGTCAGCTTATTATAATGAAGGGGAACCCCCAAGTATTTAATAGGAAAATCACCTTTCTTACAACAGAAAAGCCTAGCAAACTCATTAGCCTGATCTTCCTCCAAACCCAATGTCAACAAATCACTCTTATCATAATTAATTTTCATGCCTGACATTTGCTCAAAGCAAATAAGCAGCCATTTCAAATTGCTAGCTTTTTCCAAATTATTTTCTAAGAAGAGCAGTGTATTATCAGCATACTGCAAGCTGATGATGCCACCCTCTATCACTTGTGGTAACAGACCAGAAATAAGGCCATGCCTAGCTGCTTTCATAAGCATTCTAGAGAAAACGTCGGCTACTAAATTGAATAATAGAGGGGATAAAAGATCTCCCTGTCTCAGACCTTTTCTAGGTTTGAGAAGGTACTATTCAAATACAGATAGAACCTCCTCTAACTACCTGTTGTAACCAGCCTCTCCATTTTCCACCAAAACCCCTGGATTCAAGCATCTCCTCAAGGAAAGACCAGCTGACCCTATCATATGCTTT
This sequence comes from Miscanthus floridulus, assembly GCF_019320115.1. Classification (NCBI taxonomy): domain Eukaryota; kingdom Viridiplantae; phylum Streptophyta; class Magnoliopsida; order Poales; family Poaceae; genus Miscanthus; species Miscanthus floridulus. The sequence continues at coordinate 38,111,613 of NC_089582.1, forward strand.
TTCATAATCCAATTTCAGCACCACCCCTTCCTGTGTTTTTGTTTATGGACCTCATGAATAATTTCATGAGTAGCCACAACACTCTCTAATATAAACCTGCCTTTAATGAAGGTTGTTTGGTTGGAAGCCACTAACCTATCAGCCACTTTAACCATTCTATTATTCAGCAGCTTGGAGAAAATTTTAAAGGTACAGTTTATCAGGCTAATAGGCCTAAATTTCTTTAGCACCTTTGCCTCCGGTTCTTTAGGGACCAACGTTATCATGGCATAATTTAACCTATCTAGATTCAAATCCCCTTGCTCAAACATTCTTACTAGGCTCATCAGATCATCCTTGATCAGATCCCAAAAGACTTGATAGAAAAGGAAAGAGAAACCATCTAGGCCAGGGGCTCCTTTAGCATAAGAGCTAAAGACAGCCTCTCTAACTTCATTTTCAGTGAAAGGAGCCTCTAGCAGCTCATTTTCTAAGTCAGTCACTTTTTCATCTGTTTCCAAAAAATCTTGTCATAAATTCACACCACTATTCTCTTTCTTACCGAATAAATTCTTGTAAAAGTCATGAGCATGCTCAAGCATGCCTTTGTTATCATCTATCCATCCATCAGGCCCTTCTAACCCGGAGATGCGCTTTTTCCTATTTCTTTGATTGGCCACAGCTTGAAAATACATTGTGTTTCTATCTCCCTCCTTTATATTCCTATCCCTTGATCTTTGTCTAGCTTTGATCTCCTCGAATTTCCAGATAGCTTCTAGATCTTTAACAATCTCCTTCATCCTCTATCTCTCCAACTCAGTAATAATCGAGTTCTCATATTTCAAGTCTAACAGGTCATACTCCTTAAGGAGTTCTTGCTTTTGTTTTCTAACTTGGGCATTAATATTTAAGGCCCATCCCTTGACCTTCTTCCTTACCAATCTAATTTTAAATTGCCAAATGTCTAAAGGATCCGTGAAGGCACAAGGAGTGTTCCATAATTTGGCAATAAGCTCCTTAAAATCAGGTTGTTGTAACCACCACTTCTCAAATATAAAAATACTTGGTTTCCTTCTGTCCTCCAAGCCAAAATTAAGGAGTAGAGGAACATGATCACTACTTGCTCTAGAGCTAGTGGACACAAAGGCTAACGGGAACTTATGTTCAAAATTGATGGTGCAAATTTTTTTGTCAATAGCAGCCAAAATAGGCTGCTCTTGATTATTTGTCCAGGTGAAAGCTCTAGAGGAAGGTTTTAATTCAATCAAACCAAACTTATTAATCCAGTCCATGAACAAATCTGCCCATTTGTGGTTAATGACTCCATTGCTTTTATCCTTAGCATTATAGACTAAATTGAAATCGCCATCTATCACAGTAGAACCATCCCACTCATCTAGTAAATTCTCTAGTTCATTAATGAACTCTTGTTTTCCTTCCTCATACGGTGAACCATAGATCGTAATCAACCTCCACACAAAGTTGTCATGGTAGTTCCTAATTATAGCAGCAACACTATAAACTCCTAATTTCCAGGCCAGAACTTCAAACTTTCTCTCACTAAATCCTACCAGGATGCCACCAACAGTACCTTCCGTAGGGAGGTATTGCGGGTTGAAGTATTTTTGAACATATTTTAGGAAGGAATCTGTAACACCCAAAATTTCAGCCTTTTTGGAAATAAGAAAACTCGATTTAATTATGTTATTATGTGAACATTGAAATATAGGAAAGAAATAATTTTTGTGGAAATAAAATCAAATATAAGGTTAGTAACATGTTGATGCACTCATGCTGGAGCATTGTATTTAATATGTTGAGTGGTTTTTGATTTAAACTCAAAAAAATTCAAATCCATTTGAAAATACTTTTGAAAAACTCTAAAAATAAAAAGAAAAAGGTTTCTTCATTTCTCTCCCCTCTTCTTTTTCAATTCGGCCCATGGCCTTTCTCCCTCCCGCTGGCCCAGTTGGCCGCTGGCCCTCCTTGCCTCCGTGCCAACCCAGCCCCGCCAAGCCCAGCAAGCGCGCCAGCCCAGCAACCGTCGCCGCGCCGGCCCATCTCGGCTAGGCAACTGCCGCCGCGCCTCCTTCCCTCTTCAGCGGCTGACATCCCAGCCCCACCTGTCAGCTCCTCCCCCACCTCCTTTCGCGCGTCCCACAACCGCCCACACATGCCTGGAGAAACCGCCGCCGAACTGCGCCCGCTCCTCGCGCATCGTGGGCGCGTCGCCCGCTCCCCGGCCTCTTTAAAATGAAGCCGAGACCCCCCGCGCGCCCCCCCTGCTGCCCCCGCTCCCTCCTTCGCGCTCGCTATGCACGGAAGACGCAACCGCCGTGACGCCAAGGTCCGCTGTCCGCCATCCGCGTCGTCCATCGTCCTCGAGCCGCCTTCGTCCCCGTTTTGCACCGTGGTGAGAATCCCCGTGCTCCCCTCTCTCCTCCAGTGCCGTTACTTTCTTATTTCGTGGTCGTTTGTGCCTTAGACGAGTGCGCCCTGAGCTCTTGCTCACCGGCCATGGCGACCGCCGCGTCGGCTCTCTTCTCTGGCTGCCGTATAGGCCTAGTCGAGATCCCCTGCTCCTCCGCAACTCCCCGGTGCCCTCGGTTCTCCGAACCGTGGTCCCTAGCCCCTGAACCGCGCGCTCCGGCGAGTCCTTGCCACCGGCCATGGCTGCGCCGCCGTGGTTGTCACTATGCCGGCCGCCGGCGCCCCTTTCTCTCTCCCTCTCATCTGTTCCGGGCCGTTCGATCTTGATCCAACGGCCACCGTTGGCTGATACCCCTTCGCGGGTAGATTTGCTAAAGAGCCCCCTGTTTTCGCTTAATTGTACCCGCAGTCCATAGCGCAAATTCCTGAGTACGCTTTCTTCTTTTGAAAATGTAAACTAAACTGTTTTAGGCCAAAGTACGTTTTCAGTATTTACAGAAATGCCATTTGTACTGTTTTGCTTATAAAATCGTCGTTTTAGCTCCGAATTGATCCGTTCAAAATGCGTTAGCTTCGTAATTTCATAATCTACATGTTAGTACCACTATTAATCTAGTTTGCAACTTTTAAATTTCATGATTAGTTTTAATTACATAAAGTGCTATAGAAAACCCCGTTTAATTCATAACTTTCGCATTTTAGCTCCGATTTTCGTGAACTTCGTGTTGACATGATCGTAGCGAGACATAGGTTCTTTTCATAAACATTTTATCTTGTTTTCTATACTATTGGTGTACTATTCTAACTATAGGATTGTTTGCTTTGTATGAATGTTTTTGGAATGTTATATGTTGCCGTGTTGGTCACGTTCAGATGGTGAGGAGAACGTTGGAGATCAAGAGTTCTTCGACGACCAGAAGGACCAGCAAGAGTTTGTGAACCAAGGCAAGTATAGCATGGGCCTACCTTGATGTCCTATTCACTTTAATCATTTACTCATGTGCATGTGTCTAAATTTGATAATCTTAAGGACATCCTAGTTATTTGATGACATGTTCCCTTGACTCCTTTGGGTTAATTGCATATGGGTAGATTGCTAGTGCTCTAACTGAACATGGTCTATACAATGGTTACTGGTTCTATGGAACTAAAGGTAAAACATGCTTTATAACAACTGATCCATAGGGCGAAGGAGCAAATGACTTTTGATCATGTCACTCTCGGCCCTCCATAAGGACTTATCTGTCGGCAAAAGCTGGGACTGACAGTGCAACCATGAGAGTCATATGGCTCTGACTTTAGTTCAGTAATAGGACCTTTTCTAGCTTGTTAGAGGTTACCTTTATGGCGCAAAAGGGGCTTGCCACGTTGGGTATAGGGCTGCCTCTGTTCCTATGTGTATAGCCGCGATGGATATGTGCCATAGGAAAGGGGGTTTCCTACATCTGCCTACCGAGGAAACCTAGCGACCCTAACTTGTTAGAGAAACCTATGAAATGGCTTCATAGTGTACCCTGCCCGCTCACCTTGGCAGTGACATGGGAGTAATTAACCCAGGCATATGTGAATCACGACTTGCGGTGAATGTGCACCACCTCTGTAGAGGGTTACAAACTGTTATAACAGCTGTGCTCACGGTCACAAGCGGACCGAAAAACTCACAGAATAATTAGATACTCATTATGGTTCATTTACGATGGTTTCTGATGATAATATGATGCAAATAATTCTAATATCTGATTATGTGGGTTTAAATGGGAGCTTAAGCATAACTTGATAATAATTGGTAATAAAATTCTGACTTACTAAAAGTGCTAACTGCAGTAAGCCAGTGTCATCCTTTTTGAGCTACATAACCCCATGTTATCTTGTTAAGTATGGGAAGTACTTACGCTTGTTTATTTCTTTATTTGGACAAAAGACCCGGATGGGTAACAGATGACAATGGGTATGAGGAATTTCCTAAGGATTATTAGGCTTGTGGTCAACCAGTTGACCTTCCCTGTGATGAAGTCCCATGAGAGAGTTATCTTTTTATATTCCGCTGTGTGATGTAGGACTATGTTATATTATGGTCCTTGATGTAAGAGACACCGTGATGATACGTTTTGTAATTTGTTAGTTTCTGTGTGTGATTGATCCCTGGGCACACATGAGTTTTGTGCATTCAATTTATCCTTAAAATTGGGTGTGACAAATTGGTATCAGAGCCAGGTTGACTGTAGGATGCAAGCCTAGTTAGAAAACGATCGTTTTAGCATCTTTGCTCCTCTGGTTTCTTGCTTACTATCTTATTCTTGTTATTTTATTAAAACATTTATGCTTTTCATACCATAATCTATTATATACAATTGTTGATTCTAATTCTATCTCACTTTAAATCTATAGATGTCTCATAACCCGAAGACCACTCGCCTCAGCACTACTGGCTACCGTGCCCTGTTCACCCCACGTGCTCCACAGGCGGAGAAGGAGATTGTGATCATCTCCGATGATGAAGAGATGGCTACACCGACACCTGCACCTGCTCCTACTCCAGCTGTTGCACCGGTCTATCCTATTGTGGTTACCCCTGAGGAGTCATCATCTACTTCACCTATGCCTGTGCCATCCCCAGCTGTCCCTGTGGTGGACGAGGGATAGGTTGGAAGTGCAAGTACTACTTCAAGCCAGCCCCGGAGACGGCCTACTACCACACCCTCCTCACTCATGTGCTAGACGACTACTACCCCGACTTGCACGCCTCCATCAGCTATCAATGTGCAGAGTACCAACATCCATTGGAGGCCACCTTCTGGAAGGTAGAGCTGATGGTCACCACTTGGAACGACATCAAGAATGGACATGAGGTGGAGACTGTCCACCGTGCCACTGCTAGAAGGGCCCATGCCTTGGATGGCATGGAAGATGTAGCGCAGGACGCCTACATCTACTACCATGGTTGTCGCTTTGAGGCCATGAGGGAGGATCGTTTTAGGTTCCTTCCTCGCAATGATCATGAGGGTGTTTGGTAGGTCTTGGCACCACCAGAGAATGACCCAACTCTGGAAGCAACAGTGCAGCATGTCCATGCTATGCAGGGGGTGGATGAAGAAGTCAAGGGAGAGCTGCGTGCATCACAGAGGGCCAAAAGACGCCTCTAGAAGCAAGTTGATGAACTATGTGCTCAATTTGGGCAGCCACCAATCTACAAGAAGAAGCATCGGTCGTTCACCATGATTGACACCGCCCTATAGGTATTAGGTGCCTTGATTTAGATTATCACATCGTTAGTTCATGTTTCATATTTAGTCTTGTTTGGTCTTATGAACTTGGATGATTAGATGATTTAATTTGTGAACTTGGTTGATTTGGAGTTTGGTTGTATGCTGGAAGTTTGTGGGCATGTCCACAACTTCCTTAGAATGGAACCTTAAGATTAGATGAAATCTTAATGCAGATGGTTTGCTTTATCTTATCTCTGCTGTGTTATTTTCTGGAGCAGCCTGTGATCTTTATCTTGTATCTCAAAATCTGGGCTGTCAAAAATTCTGAATTTTTTGTGGAGATAACTAGACTTCTGTATCTTTCAAATGCCTCTGGAATCACATCAATAGCTATTCAGGTTTGTGAGATCTAGCTGTCACAAGTTGTGGTTTTTGCGCAGACTGGAACCCAGAACAGATTCGGTTTAGCTCTATTTTTGACCATGTATATGTCAGAATCAGTAAAAGTGATCTAAATAAAAGTTGTATCTGATCTCCTAAGCTTTCCAACTGTTCTTGGTACACCTCTGTTGGATCTCTGAAAATCAAGTTATGATAGATTTACTGAACTGCTGTTTCTGGAATCTTATCCAGAAAATTCTCAGCATTGTTTTCTTATCTTTTGTAAGCTCTCTATAATTTGGAAAACAGATGGCCGCAAGAGGAGGAAGAGGTAGAGGCCTTGGTCGTGGGCATGATGCTCTTATAAATCCACCACCACAGCCACCTGTGACCATGGAACAAATATTGAGAATGCAAGCGAAGTTGATGCAAGCTATGATGCAGCATTTGGACAATGAACCTGCAAGAGGACCACCGCCTGTTCAGGTCAGAGATAAGAGTGGAGAGTTTATGAAGGGTCGCCCACCGGTGTTCACTCATGCCTCAGACCCTATGGAGGCAGATGATTGGTTGCGTGTTGTAGAGAAGCAACTTAACATAGCACAATGCAACGATCTTGAGATGGTGTTGTATGCTTCTGGTCAACTCCAGGGAGCAGCTCAGGATTGGTGGGATTCTTTCCAGTATGGACGTCCCAGTAATGCTCCTACTATCACCTGGTACGAATTCAAGGACAATTTCTGGTCTTATCATATCCCTGATGGACTCGTGGAATTGAAGCAGGAGGAATTTAGGTCCCTCAAGCAAGGATCCATGACTGTGGCGGAGTATCATGACAAGTTTGCTCAACTGTCACGCTATGCTCTAAATGATGTAGCTGAGGATAAGGAGAAGCAACGTCGTTTCCTCAAGGGACTCTATGATGGACTGCAGCTTCAACTGATGTCCAACACCTACACTAACTTTCAGTCATTAGTGAACCGCGCTATTGTGAGTGACGATAAGCGCAAAGAGATGGAAGCCAAGAAGAGGAGGCTTCAAGGGCAAGCTTCTAGAAGTTACACCCGCCTACGTGCATATCCACAGTAGGGTTTTCAACAAAGGAATCAAGGACCATCTAACCAGGGAAACCGTGGTCAGTATCCTCAATGTAATCAATTCCAGCAATGCTCTCAATACCAGCAACAGTATGGTAATCAGCGTCCCTCGCAACAGACTGGCAATCCAGCAACATGCCAGGGACCATCCAACAATACTCCTGTGAAGAGTGGTGCACCCAATAACCCCAATGCCTGCTACCGCTGTGGAGAAGTAGGTCACTATGCTCATCAGTGTCCTAAGAAGCAGAACCAACAAGCACCTCAGAACCAGACTGGCAATCAGAAGTTCAACGCCCAACCACCTCACACTGTGAAAGTGAACTATGTGTCATCTGATGCAGCTCAGGAGACGCCCGAGGTTATGTTGGGTACGTTCAGCGTCAACTCTATCTCTGCTATAGTACTTTTTGATTCTGGTGCTTCGCATTCTTTTATTTCCCAAGCTTTTGTTAGAATGCATAGCATACCTTTGTGTGCCTTGAAAAAACCCATACTAGTAAATTCACCGGGAGGTAGTATGCCTGCTTCATATTGGAGTCCATCAACTAGCATTTCCTTAAGGGGGGTAGACTTCAAAGTGAAACCAATTGTGTTGACAACAACGGGAATTGATCTTATTCTGAGAATGGATTGGATGAAACAACACCAGGCAGTGATCCAGTGTTAGGAGAAATCTATGGTTGTGACATCACTCAATGAAGATAGAATCTATGTAGAAGTGATAGTGCAAGCTCAACCTACAGCCACAGTGAACCAGCTAGATGGTGAAGCCAATAAACAAGATCGTGTCATGGAGGAGTTCCTAGATGTCTTCCCCGATGACTTGCCAGGTATGCCACCTGACCGAGACATTGAATTCATTATTGAATTATTACCTGGAACTGCACCAATAGCTAAATGTCCATATAGAATGGGGGTTAATGAATTAGAAGAGCTTAAGAAACAACTAAAAGAGTTGCAAGAAAAGGTTTCATATGCCCTAGTTCTTCCCCATGGGGGGCACCTATGATCTTTGTGGATAAGAAGGATAGTAGTCAATGGATGTGTGTGGATTACCGTTCACTTAATGAGGTTACAATCAAGAATAAATACCCTTTGCCTAGGATTAATGATTTGTTTGGTCAGTTGAGAGGAGCCCATGTGTTCTCCAAGATTGATCTCCGCTCAGGGTACCATCAGCTAAGGATTCAAAACTCGGACATACCCAAGACAACATTCACTACACGGTATGGATTGTATGAGTATACTATTATGTCTTTTGGATTGACCAATGCACCTGCATACTTCATGTATCTGATGAATAAGGTGTTCATGGAGTTTCTGGATAAATTTGTGGTTGTATTCATAGATGACATACTGATATTCTCCAAGACTGAAGAAGAACATGCTTAACATATAAGGTTGGTCTTGCAAAAGCTTAGAGAACATAAGTTGTACGCTAAGCGGAGCAAGTGTGAGTTTTGGTTGAAGGATGTCTCTTTTCTAGGTCATGTTGTCTCCAATGGTGGAATAGAAGTGGATCCGGGCAAAGTACAAGATGTGTTGAATTAGAAGCCACCAATCAATGTAAGTGAGATTCGTAGCTTTTTGGGATTGGCTGGATATTACAGGAGGTTCATTGAAGGTTTTTCCAAGCTTGCTAAGCCTATGACAGCTCTATTGAAAAAGAATGCTAAATATGTATGGTCTGATAAATGCCAGGCAAACTTTGATGAGCTAAAGAAGAGATTGACTATAGCTCCAATATTGATTTTGCCTAACTTAAGCAAGAACTTCTCTATATATTATGATGCATCCCATTTGGGCCTTGGATGTGTGCTTATGTAAGAAGGAAGAGTGGTGGCATATGCATTTAGACAATTGAGGAAGCATGAGTTGAACTACCCTACTCATGACTTGGAACTGGTAGCTGTGATTCATGCTTTAAAAATCTGGAGACATTATCTAATTGGGCATAAGAGTGATATCTATACAGATCACAAGAGTTTGAAGTATATCTTTACCTAGTTAGATCTAAATCTGAGACAACGTTGTTGGTTAGAATTGATCAAAGACTATGACTTGGAAGTGCATTATCATCCAGGAAAAGCAAATGTCATAGCTGATGCACTTAGCAGGAAGAGCTATGCTAATGGACTTTGGACGACAATTATGTCAGCAGAGTTGTGTGCTGAAATGGAGCATCTCAACTTGAGTTTTGTCACTAATGCAATGGAATTGGTGATAGAGCCTACATTGGAACAAAAGATACGCAAATGTCAATTGGAGGATGAAAAACTAAAAGAGATAGCGGAGAATGTAGTGCTTGGAAAAGCACTAGGATTTAGGATGGATGAGAATGGTACTCTTTGATTCGGAAAAAGGATATGTGTACCAGAAGTGAAGGCTATCCATGATGTAATTCTGCAAGAGGCCCATGAGTCTGCTTATTCTATACATCCCGGAAGTACCAAGATGTATTTGGATCTTAAGGAGAAGTATTGGTGGTATGGTTTGAAGAGAGATGTGGCAGAGTATGTGGCTTTGTGTGACACTTGTCAAAGAGTGAAAGCTGAGCATCAAAGACCTGCAGGGTTGCTACAACCAATGAAGATTCCTGAATGGAAATGGGAAGAAGTTGGTATGGATTTTATCGTAGGTTTGCCCCGCACTCAAAGAGGTTATGATTCAATATGGGTAATAGTGGATCGACTCACCAAGGTTGCTCACTTTTTACCAGTCAAGACTACCTATACGGGTGCAAGGTTAGCAAAGTTGTACATGGAAAGAATAGTGTGCTTACATGGTGTTCCCAAGAAGATTGTGTCGGATAGACACACTCAGTTTACATCGCAATTCTGGCATAAAGTACATAGATCTTTGGGGATAAAGTTGAATTTCAATTCTGCTTACCACCCACAAACTGATGGATAGACTAAAAGGATCAACTAGATTTTGGAAGATATGTTGAGAGCTTGTGCACTACAGTATGGTGATAGTTGGGATAAGAGTCTGCCATACGCAGAGTTCTCGTACAACAACAGTTACCATAAGAGTCTCAAGATGGCACCTTTTGAGGCGCTGTATGGACGTAAATGTAGAACGCCTTTGTTCTAGAATTAGACTGGTGAAACTCAAGTGTTTGGACTAGATGTCCTTAGAGACGTGGAAGAACAAGTGAGAATGATTAGAGACAATTGGAGAGTGGCTCAGTCCCGACAGAAGAGTTACTCTAATACTTGTAGAAGAGAGCTGACGTTCAAAGTTGGTGATTATGTGTACTTGAAGGTGTCACCAATGAGAAGTGTGAAAAGATTTAATATGAAGGGAAAGTTAGCACCAAGGTATATAGGACCTTTTAAGATCCTAGAGAGACATGGAGAAGTAGCTTATCAGTTGGAACTACCTGAGAGTTTGTCAGGTGTGCATGACGTGTTCCATGTTTTCCAATTGAAAAAGTGTTTGAGGGTACCAGAAGAGTAGATTCCTTTGGAAGAACTTGCTATTAAGGAAGATCTTACTTATGAAGAGTATCTGATAAAGATCTTGGAAACTGCCAAAAGAGTTACAAGAAGCCGAACTATAAAGATGTGCAAGGTGCAGTGGAATCGGTATACAGAGGATGAAGCTACATGGGAAGGAGAAGAGGATCTGAGAAAGTCTTGTCCCCAACTGTTTGAGTAAGCAATCATCCGAATCTTGAGGACGAGATTCATCTTAAGAGGGGTAGAATTGTAACACCCAAAATTTTAGCCTTTTTGGAAATAAGAAAACTCGATTTAATTATGATATTATGTGAACATTGAAATATAGGAAAGAAATAATTTTTGTGAAAACAAAATCAAATATAAGGTTAGTAACATGTTGATGCACTCATGCTGGAGCATTGTATTTAATATGTTGAGTGGTTTTTGATTTAAACTCAAAAGAATTCAAATCCATTTGAAAATACTTTTGAAAAACTCTAAAAATAAAAAGAAAAAGGTTTCTTCATTTCTCTCCCCTCTTCTTTTTCAATTTGGCCCATGGCCTTTCTCCATCCCGCTGGCCTAGTTGGCCACGGGCCCTCCTTGCCTCCGCGCCAGCCCAGCCCCGCCGAGCCCAGCAAGCGTGCCAGCCCAGCAACCGTCGCCGCGCCGGCCCATCTCAGCCAGGCAATTGTCGCCGCGCCTTCTTCCCTCTTCAGCGGCTGACATCCCGGCCCCGCCTGTCAGCTCCCCCCCACTCCTTCTGTGTGTCCCGCAACCGCCCACACACGCCTGGAGAAACCGCTGTCGAACTGCGCCCGCTCCTCGCGCATCGTGGGCGCGTCGCCCGCTCCCCGGCCTCTTTAAAATGAAGCTGAGACCCCCCCGCACGCCCCCTGCTGCCCCCGCTCCCTCCTTCGCGCTCGCTGTGCACAGAAGATGCAACCGTCGTGACGCCGAGGTCCACCGTCCGCCATCCGCGTCGTCTGTCGTCCTCGAGCCGCCTTCGTCCCCATTTTGCACCACAGTGAGAATCCCCATGCTCCCCTCTCTCCTCCAGTGCCGTTCCTTTCTTATTTCGTGGTCGTTTGTGCCTTAGACGAGTGCGCCCATGAGCTCTTGCTCACCGGCCATGGCGACCGCCATGTCGGCCCTCTTCTCTAGCCGCCGTATAGGCCTAGCCGAGATCCCCTGCTCCTCCGCAACTCCATGGTGCCCTCGGTTCTCCGAACCATGGCCCCTAGCCCCTGAACCATGCGCTACGACGAGTCCTTGCCGCCGGCCATGGCTGCGCCGCCGTGGCTGTCACTGTGCCGGCCGCCGGCGCCCCTTTCTCTCTCCCTCCCATCTGTTCTGGGCCGTCCGATCTTGATCCAACGGCCACCGTTGGCTGATACCCCTTTGCGTGTGGATTTGCTAAAGAGCCCCCCTGTTTTCGCTTAATTGTACCCGCAGTCCATAGCGCAAATTCCCGAGTATGCTTTCTTCTTTTGAAAACGTAAACTAAACTGTTTTAGTCCAAAGTACGTTTTCAGTATTTATAGAAATGCCATTTGTACTGTTTTGCTTATAAAATCATCGTTTTAGCTCTGAATTGATCCGTTCAAAATGCGTTAGCTTCGTAATTTCATAATCTACATGTTAGTACCACTATTAATCAAGTTTGCAACTTTTAAATTTCATGATTAGTTTTAATTACATAAAGTGCTATAGAAAACCCCGTTTAATTCATAACTTTCGCGTTTTAGCTCTGATTTTCGTGAACTTCGCGTTGACATGATCGTAGCGAGATGTAGGTTCTTTTCATAAACATTTTATCTTGTTTTCTATATTGTTGGTGTACTGTTCTAACTATAGGATTGTTTGCTTTGTATGAATACTTTTGGAATGTTGTATGTTGCCGTGTTGGTCGCGTTCAGACGGTGAGGAGAACGTTGGAGATCAAGAGTTCTTCGACGACCAGCAGGACCAGCAAGAGTTTGTGAACCAAGACAAGTATAGCATGGGCCTACCTTGATGTCCTATTCACTTTAATCATTTACTCATGTGCATGTGTCTAAATTTGATAACCTTAAGGACATCCTAGTTATTTGATGACATGTTCCCTTGACTCATTTGGGTTAATTGCATATGGGTAGATTGCTAGTGCTCTAACTGAACATGGTCTATACAATGGTTACTGGTTCTATGGAACTAAAGGTAAAACATGCTTTATGACAACTGATCCATAGGGCGAAGGAGCAAATGACTTTCGATCATGTTGCTCTCGGCGCTCCATAAGGACTATCTGTCGGCAAAAGCTAGGACTGACAGTGCAACTGTGAGAGTCATATGGCTCTGACTTTAGCTCAGTAATAGGACCTTTTCTAGCTTGTTAGAGGTTACCTTTATGGCGCAAAAGGGGTTTGCCACATTGGGTATAGTGCTGCCTCTGTTCCTATGTGTATAGCCGCGATGGATATGTGCCATAGGAAAGGGGGGGTTCCTACATCTGCCTGCCAAGGAAACCAAGCGGCCCTAACTTGTTAGAGAAACCTATGAAATGGCTTCATAGTGTACCCTGCCCGCTTACCTTGGCAGTGACATGGGAGTAATTAAGCCGGGCATATGGGAATCACGACTCACGGTGAATGTGCACCACCTCTGCAGAGGGTTACAAACTGTTATAACAGCCGTGCTCATGGTCACGAGCGGACTAGAAAACTCACAGAATAATTGGATACTCATTATGGTTCATTTACGATGGTTTATGATGATAATATGATGCAAATAATTCTGATATCTAATTATGTGGGTTTAAATGGGAGCTTAAGCACAACTTGATAATAATTGGTAATAAAATTCCGACTTACTAAAAGTGCTAACTGCAGTAAGCCAGTGTCGTCCTTTTTGAGCTACATAACCCCATGTTATCTTGTTAAGTACGGGAAGTACTTACGCTTGTTTATTTCTTTATTTAGACGAAAATCCCGGATGGGTAACAGATGACAATGGGTATGAGGAATTTCCTGAGGATTATTAGGCTTGTGGTCAACCAGTTGACCTTCCCTGTGATGAAGTCCCACGAGAGAGTTATCTTTTTATATTCCACCGTGTGATGTAAGACTAAGTTATATTATGGTCCTTGATGTAAGAGACACAGTGATGATATGTTTTATAATTTGTCAGCTTGTGTGTGTGATTGATCCCTGGGCACACATGAGTTTTGTGCATTCAATTTTATCCTTAAAATTGGGTGTGACAGAATCTTGGAAGGCAACATATCAGGTGCAAACCAACCAACCTGTGCAAACTTGGAAACTACCAATCAGGACCACTGGATGCTGATCCAATGGATGGGGTGAGGGGCTTAAGCGCAAAAAAGGCTAGCGGGTGGGGGGCTTAAGGGCAAAGAAATCTCACCTCTTATCCCATTCATTGGATCAGCATCTAGTGGTCCTGATTGGTAGTTTATAAGTTTGCACAGGTTGGTTGGTTTGCACCTGATACGTTGCCATCTTGGAAACTCTCTCTCTTTTTTTTCCTCTTGAAAGCCAAAGAACATGCTACCATATAAAGCCTGATAGTCCAATATAATAAGTAAGAACATTCTACCATTGGTTAGAATGTCTAAAACAAGTGAACATGACATGCTACCAAACTCTATTACATTATCTAAAACGACAACATCATTTGACCAGAGGTAGTATTTAGCTAAATGCCATGCTACTGCTTAATTTAAATTACATGTACACCAATTAGATATATAGGGGATTATGTTAGTTTACAGTAGGTCAAACAAATTTCCGAGACCATTAGAGGCTCTGTCTAGGTATAGTTCTATAAGTATAAAGTATCTTACTATATATTATTATTTGGACTTCCATGCTACTCCCTCCGTCCTAAAATATAGTGCATTTTGACTTCTAAAATTTGTATTGAAATAGTGCATTCTACAGGTGTCAATGCCTAGATTTGGCAAAGTTTATTAAAAAAGAAACCATAATTTGAGGACAAAAACCTTAATTGGTATTAATCTATGGGTACATGCATCATTTGAGGATTCCCTTAAGTTGTCTTAAAATGTTGAGGGAGTAATCCTTATGAGACACGCTAAAAAAAGGATAAAAATCATATAAATTCTTATAAAAATAAAAAAAAGATTTGGTCATTGATAACTTTTGTTTTCTTAAAAATTACAAAAACACCATTATAAAAAGGTACATAAAGTAACGACTAAATCTACAACTAAAACATACCACATCATTTTGAAATATATTCTAAATTAACCTCCTAAATTTATAGCTACCCACTTTAACCATTATGAAACATAATATAATAGACCCAAATTTATATCAAAATTCCCCGGGCACTCTGCCATATGATAAATATAATCTAAGTAAGACCTTTAAATTTACATCTAAGTTACTACTTCTACCATTACTAAGAAACATGAAAATACATTCTTAGATCTATTTCGTCGAGCTACAACTGTCCGGCTTATAACAACTCCTATGACAATTTCTTTCAATTGATTGTTTATCTATTTGTTGGTTAGAAATGCTTCAGTCGTTCGTGGTGTTAGGCCATTCCAAATAGTTGAACAATCCTTCGACACTTCTTCTACAAATAGGACAAAATCTAGCTCCCTGTATCTCCTCCTCACCAGCTTCGTCCCTGCACCAGGTTCCTGTGTGTGGGGTCGCATTGAAGCTGAAGGGCTCTTCCACGACAACCGCCTTACTAGACTCTACATCTAATGTGAATTTCGTAGTCTTTTGTTCATTGGTACTGCTAGCGCCCGAACGCCCGGATGGACACCCATGACTGCAGTCCACAGTCCATTTCTACGCCCCACTTCGCATGTCAACGCATGGCCCGCGCTGCCCGAACATCGGCCACACGCACCTGCATTTCACATGCCCATGCGGGGGCCCGAGCCACCCAGACGTCGCCCGCATGGGGACCGCTCACGCCCCCTCCTGCTTTCCACACACATCCCATGTGCAATACACGATCTACTTTTGAAACATCCAGATGCAACACTTACAACATACGAAAGAAAGAAGACAGATGAAACACTGAAAACATGCATCTGAAACACTTGCAAAAACACCCAAAAATACTTGACAACCATTGCAAACATACGCAACATGTAGATAAAACACTTGCAACATATGTGTGAAACATATGCAACATCTAGATAAACAAACTTGCAACATATGTCCGAAAAATAGATGAAACATTGGGTATAGACGCTTGTAACATACATGTACAACCATTGCAACATATGCAACATCCTGATCTACTTTTGCAAATTCCGTATGAAGCACTTGCAACATACCTCCAAAACATCTGAAACACTTAAAACATACGCTTGCAATATGCACTTTCAGCGCAATATCTCATTGCTGCTTGGGAGAATGGAGGCTCGTCAGTGTGTGGAGTTCACCGGATGCAGCAGCCCGGGGCGAGGAGCAAAGCTAGGTCAGCAAGCAGATCATGGCGAAGAGCGAAGAAGATGGTGCCCACATCGAGTTCAAGGAGGTGACGGACAGATCTCGGAAGAAGAGCAGCCGACGGTCCTCGGCTCCCCTGTCACACCCAATTTTATGGATAAAATTGAATGCACTAAACTCATGTGTGCCTAGGGATCAGTCACACACACAAGTTGACAAATTATAAAAAGTATCACCACAGTGTATCTTACATCACGTTTAATAACAACACATAGTCTTACACAACACAGCAGAAGATAAAATGTAAACTCTCTCGTGGAACTCCATCATAGGGAAGGTCAACTGGTTGACCACAAGCCTAATACTCCTCAGGAAACTCCTCGTACCCGTTGTCATCTGTTACCCATCCGGGATTTTTATCCAAATATAGAAAGTAAACAAGCGTAAGTACTTCCCGTACTTAACAAGATAACATGGGGTTATGTAGCTCAAAAAGGATGACACTGGTTCAACGCAGTTAGCACTTTTAGTAAGTCTAGATTTTATTAACAAGTATAATCAAGTTTTGCTTAAGCTCCCATTTAAACCCACATAAGCAGATATCATATTATCATCGAATACCATCATAAATGAACCACAACGAGTAACCAGTTATTCTGTGAGTTTTCCAGGCCACTCGTGACCGTGACCACATTCACCGCGAGTCTGTGATTCCCATATGCCCGGGTTAATTACTCCCATGTCACTGTCAAGGTGAGCGGGTAGGGTACACTATGAAGCCATTTCATAGGTTTCTCTAACAAGTTAGGGCCGCTAGGTTTCCTTGACAGGCAGATGTAGGAACCCCCCTTTCCTAAGGCACATATCCATCGTGGCTATACACATAGGAACAGAGGCAACCCTATACACAACGTGGCAAGCCCCTCTTGTGCCATAAAGGTAACCTCTAACAAGCTAGAAATGGTCCTATTACTGAGCTAAAGTCAGAGCCATATGACTCTCACGGTTGCACTGTCAGTCCTAGCTTTTGCCGACAGATAAGTCCTTATGGAGGGCCGGGAGCAACATGATCAAAGTCATTTGCACCTTTGCCCTATGGATCAGTTGTTATAAAGCATGTATTACCTTTAGTTCCATAGAACCTTTAACCATTGTTTAGATCATGTTCAGTTAGAGCACTAGCAATCTAACCATATGCAATTAACCCAAAGGAGTCAAGGGAACATGTCATCAACTAACTAGGATGTCCTTATGGTTATCAAATTTAGACACATGCACATGAGTAAATGATTAAAGTGAATAGGACATTAAGGTAGGCCCATGCTATATTTGCCTTGGTTCACAAACTCCTATTGATCCTGCTGGTCGTCAAAGAACTCTAGGTCTCCAACGTTCTCCTCACCGTCTGAACGCGACCAGCACAGCAACATACAACATTCCAAAGGCATTCATGCAAAGCAAACAATCCTATAGTTAGAACAGTACACCAGCAGTATAGAAAACAAGATAAAATGTTTATGAAAAGAATCTACATCTCGCTACGATCACGTCAAACCGAAGTTCACGAAAAACGGAGCTAATACGCGAAAGTTATGATTTAAATGGGATTTCCTATAGCAATTTATTTAATTAAATCTAACCATGAAATTGAAAAGTTGCGAACATGATTAATAGTGGTACTAACATGTAGATTATGAAATTACGAAGCTAATGTAATTTGAACGGGTCAATTCGGAGCTAAAACGAAGTTTTTATGAGCAAAACAAATCTAGTGGCATTTCTGTAAATACTGAAAATGTATTTTGGACTAAAATAGTGTACTTTACATTTTCAAAACGAGAAAACGTACTCTGGAAACTGCGCTAGGGACGGCGGGTTCCAATAGGTGAAACCAGGAGGGCTCTTTAGCAAATCTACCCGCGAAGGGGTTCGGCTTCTGGTGGCCACAGATCTGGAGATGGATGGCTTGGATTGGCTCTGGGGAAGAAAGAGAAGTGTTCCGGCCGGGCATAGTGACATCGGCCGAAGCGTGCAGAACACGGCCCACGGGCCATGGTTCGAAGAACCGAGGGCACCGGGAGATGGCGGGGGTGAAGGGGAACTCGCCAAGGCCGATACGGCGGTCGGAGGGCGCGTCCGAGGTGGCGGTCGCCATGGCCGGTGGCCAAAAGCTCACGGGCACACGCAAAATGGGGTCTACGGGCCACAAAATGAGAAAAAAACTACACGGGGAGAGAGGAGAGAACGGTGAAGCTCACAGCGGGGAGAAACGGGGTCGACGGTGGCTCGGAGATGGCGGTTCGCGCGGAGGGGCGGACGGCGGATCCCGGCGACTTCGGAGCGGCGGTTGTGGCTTCCTCGTGCACGGGCGGGCGCGAAATCGGAATGGGGAGAGCAGCAGGGGGAGTGGCGAGGGGTTTGACACCCTTTTGTAGAGGCCAGGCGTGGGGCGACGCGCCCAAGTCGCGAGGAGCGGGAGCGGGGCGGCGGTTGCTGCCTTGTGGCTTGACTGGCGCAGGGCGATTGCGGGAAGTGTGGGACGCGCCGACAGGTGGGGCTAGGTTGGCAGCGGCTGCAGAGAGGGAAGGGAGGCGTGGCGGCAGCGGTTGCCTAGGCGAGCGATGCTGGGCCGCGTGCGTTGAGGGCGGGCGGTGCTGGGCCGACTGGGCTGGCGGCTGGCGCGGAGGGAGAGAAGAGAGAGCGGGCCGGCGGTTGAGAAAAAAAATGGAGCCAGGCCGAAAGTGAAGAAAGGAAGGGGAGGGAAAAGAATTCCTTTTCTTTTTCCAAATACATTTTCCAATCTCATTTTCAAGTTGAATTTGAATTCAATTCAAACTCTAGTCAAAGCCAATCATTACAAAAACAAATGTGTAGCAGCATGAATGCATCAACATGTTACTAACCTTATATTTGATTTTATTTTCACAAAAAATATTTCTTTCCTATATTTCAATGCCTACATAATAACATAACTAAATCGAATTTTCTTATTTCAAAAGACTAAAATTTTTGGGTGTTATAATTCTACCCCCTTAAGATGAATCTTGTCCTTTAGATTCGGGTGATTGCTTACTCAAATAGTTAGGGATAAGACTTTATCAGATCCTCTTCTCTTTCCCAAGTGGCCTCATCCTTTGTATACCGATTCTACTGCACCTTGCACATCTTTATAGTTCGGCTTCTTGTAACTCTTTCTACAGTTTCCAAGATCTTTATCGGATACTCTTCATATGTAAGATCTTCCTTAACAGTAAGCTCTTCTAAAGGAATCTGCTCTTCTGGTACCCTCAAACACTTTTTCAATTGAGAAACATGGAACACATCATGCACACCTGATAAACTTTCAGACAGTTCCAATTGATAGGCTACTTCTCCACGTCTCTCTAGGATCTTAAAAGGTCCTAAATACCTTGGTGCCAGCTTACCCTTCATATTGAATCTTCTCACACTTCTCATTGGTGACACCTTTAGGTACACATAATCTCCAACTTCAAAAGTTAGCTCTCTTCTACGAGTATCAGCGTAACTCTTCTATCGGGACTGAGCCACTCTTAAGTTGTCTCTAATTATTCTCACTTGTTCTTTCACGTCTCTAAGGACATCGGGTCCAAACACTTGAGTTTCACCAGTCCGATTCCAGAACAAAGGCGTTCTACATTTACGTCCATACAGCGCCTCAAAAGGTGCCATCTTGAGACTCTTCTAGTAACTATTGTTGTACGAGAACTCTGCGTATGACAGACTCTTATCCCAACTATTACCATACTGTAGTGCACAAGCTCTCAACATATCTTCCAAAATTTGGTTGATCCTTTCAGTCTGCCCATCAGTTTTTGGGTGGTAAGCAGAACTAAAATTCAACTTTGTCCCCAAAGATCTATGTACTTTATGCTAGAATTGCGATGTAAACTGAGTGCCTCTATCCGACACAATTTTCTTGGGAACACCATATAAGCACACTATTCTTTCCATGTACAACTCTACTAACCTTGCACCCATCTAGGTAGTCTTGACTAGTAAAAAGTGAACAACCTTGGTGAGTCGATCCACTATTACCCATATTGAATCATAACCTCTTTGAGTGTGGGGCAAACCTATGATAAAATCCATACCAACTTCTTCCCATTTCCATTCAGGAATCTTCATTGGTTGTAACAACCCTACAGGTCTTTGATGCTCAGCTTTCACTCTTTGACAAGTGTCACACAAAGCCACATACTCTGCCACATCTCTCTTCAAACCATACCACCAATGCTTCTCCTTGAGATCCAAATACATCTTGGTACTTCCGAGATGTATGGAATAAGCGGATTCATGTGCCTCTTGTAGAATTGCATCACGGATAGCCTTCACTTCAGGTACACATATCCTTTTCTCGAACCAAAGAGTACCATTCTCATCCATCCTGAATCCTGGTGCCTTTCCAAGCACTACCTTCCCCGCTATCTCTTTTAGTTTTTCATCCTCCAATTGACCTCTGCGTATCTCTTGCTCTAATGTAGGATCTATCACCAATTCCATTGCATTAGTGACAAGACTCAAGTTGAGATACTTCATTTTAGCACACAACTCTGCTGACATAAATGTCATCCCAAGTCCATTAGCATAGCTCTTCCTGCTAAGTGCATCAGCTACGACATTTGCCTTTCTCGGATGATAATGCACTTCCAAGTTATAGTCTTTGATCAATTCTAACCAACGACGTTGTCTTAGATTCAGATCTGATTGGGTAAAGATATACTACAAACTTTTGTGATCTGTATAGATATCACTCTTATGCCCAATTAGATAATGTCTACAGATTTTCAAAGCATGTACCATAGCTGCCAATTCCAAGTCATGAGTAGGGTAATTCAACTCATGCTTCCTCAATTGTCTAGATGCATATGCCACCACTCTTCCTTCTTGCATAAGCACACATCCAAGGCCCAAACGGGATGCATCACAATATATAGAGATGTTCTTGCTCAAGTCGGGCAAAATCAATACTGGAGTTGTAGTCAATCTCTTCTTTAGCTCATCAAAGTTTGCCTGGCATTTACCCGACCATACATACTTAGCATTCTTTTCCAACAGTGCTGTCATAGGCTTAGCAAGTTTGGAAAAACCTTCAATGAACCTCCTGTAATATCTAGCCAATCCCAAAAAGCTACGAATCTCACTTACATTGGTTGGTGGCTTCCAATTCAACACATCTTGTACTTTGCCTAGATCCACTGCTATTCCACCATTGGAGACAACATGACCCAGAAAAGAGACCTCCTTCAACCAAAACTCACACTTGCTCCGCTTAGCGTACAACTTATGTTCTCTAAGCTTTTGCAAGACCAGCCTTATATGTTCAGCATGTTCTTCTTTGGTCTTGGAGAATATCTGTATGTCATCAATGAATACCACCACAAATTTATCAAGAAACTCCATGAACACCTTATTCATCAGATACATAAAGTATGCAGGTGCATTGGTCAATCCAAAAGATATAACGGTATACTCTTACAAGCCATACTGTGTAGTGAATGCTGTCTTGGGTATGTCTGAGTTTCGAATCTTAAGCTGATGGTATCCTGAGTGGAGATCAATCTTGGAAAACACATAGGCTCCTCTCAACTGATCAAACAAATCATCAATTCGAGGCAAAGGGTATTTATTCTTGATTCTAACCTCATTAAGTGAACGGTAATCCACACACATCCGTTGGCTACCATTCTTCTTATCCACAAAGATCATAGGTGCCCCCCATGGGGAAGAACTAGGGTGTATGAAACCTTTTTCTTGCAACTCTTTTAGTTGTTTCTTAAGCTCTTCTAATTCATTAACCCCCATTCTATATGGACGTTTAGCTATTGGTGCAGTTCCTGGTAATAATTCAATAATGAATTCAATGTCACGGTCAGGTGGCATACCTGGCAAGTCATCGGGGAAGACATCCGGGAATTCCTCCACAACACGATCTTGTTCATTGGCATCACCATCCAACTGGTTCACTATGGCTGTAGGCAGAGCTTGCACTACCACTTCTACATAGATTCTATCTCCATTGAGTGATGTCACAACCACATATTTCTCCTGACACTGAATCACTGCCCGGTGTTGTTTCATCCAATCCATTCCCAGGATAAGATCAATTCCCGCTGTTCTCAACACAATTGGTTTCACTTTGAAATCTACCCCCTTAAGGAAATGCTAGTTGAGGGACTCCAATAAGAAGCGGGCATACTACCTCCTGGTGAATTTACTAGTATGGGGTTTTTCATGGCACACAAAGGTATGCTATGCATTCTAACAAAAGCTTGGGAAATAAATGAATGCGAAGCACCGGAATCAAAAAGTACTATAGCAGAGATAGAGTTGACGCTAAACGTACCCAACATGACCTTGGGCGTCTCCTGAGCTACATCAGATGACACATAATTCACCTTCGTAGTGTAAGGTGGTCGGGCGTTGAACTTTGGATTGCCAGTCTGGTTCTGAGGAGCCTGCTAGTTCTGCTTCTTTGGACACTGATGAGCATAGTGACCTACTTCTCCACAGCAGTAGCATGCATTGGGGTTGTTGGGTGCATCACTCTTCACAGGAGCATTGTTGGACGGTCCCTGGTGTGTTGCCGGATTGCCAGTCTGTTGCGGGGGATGCTGATTACCATATTGTTGCTGGTACTGAGGGCGTTGCTGGAACTGGTTACACTGAGGATACTGACCATGGTTTCCTTGTTTAGATGGTCCTTGATGTCTCTGCTGAAAACCCTACTGGGGATAGGCACGCGGGCGGGTGTTGCTTCCAGAAGCTTGCCCTTGAAGCCTCCTCTTTTTGGCTTCCATCTCTTTGCGCTTATCGTCAATCACAATAGTGTGGTTCACCAAGGATTGAAAGTTAGGGTAGGTGTTGGACATCAGCTGGAGCTGCAGGCCATCATAAAGTCCCTTGAGGAAACGGCGTTGCTTCTCCTTATCCTCAACTACATCATTTGGAGCATAACATGATAGTTGAGCAAACTTGTCATGATACTCCGCCACAGTCATGGATCCTTGCTTAAGGGATCTGAATTCCTCTTGCTTCAATTCCACCAGTCCATCGGGGATATGATATGACCAGAAGTTGTCCTTGAATTCCTGCCTGGAGATAACAGGAGCGTTGTTGGGACGTCCATACTGAAAAGAATCCCACCAATCCAGAGCTGCTCCCTGGAGTTGACCAGAAGCATACAACACCTTCTCAAGATCGTTGCATTATGCTATGTTAAGTTACTTCTCCACAGCACGCAACCAATCATTTGCCCTCATAGGGTCTGAGGCATGGGTGAACACCGGTGGGCGACCCTTCATAAACTCTCCATGCTTATCTCTGACCTGAACAAGTGGTGGTACTCTTGCAGGTTCGTTATCCAAGCGTTGCATCATGGCTTGCATTAACTGCGCTTGCATTCCCATCAATTGTTTCATAGTCACTGGTGGCGGTGTTGGTGGATTTATGAGAGCATCACATCCACGACCATGGCCTCTGCCTCTTCCTCCTCTTGCGGCCATCTGTTTTCCAACAAATGCGCAAAATTTTAGAGATTTCCCATTTATACAGAGCTTATAAAGATAAGGAACAATGCTAAAAATTTTCTGGACAAGATTCAAATACAGCAGTTTAATAAATCTGTCATATCTCGAGTTTCAGAGATCCAACAGAGGTGTACCAATAATGGTTGGAAATCTTAGGAGATCAGCTATAACTTTTATTTAGATCACTTCTACAGATTCTGACATACACATGGTCAAAAACAGCACTAAACCGAATCTATTCTGGGTTCTAGTCTGTGCAGGAACATCAACTTGTGACAGCTAGATCTCACAAACCTGAACAGATATTGATGTGATTCCAGAGACATTTGAAAGATACAGAAGTCTAGTTATCTCCACAAAAATTTCAGAATTTTTGATAGCCCAGATTTCGAGGTACAAAATAAAGATCACAGGCTGCTCCAGAAAACAGCACAGCAGAGATAAGATAAAGCAACCATCTGCATTAAGATTTCATCTAAAATTAAGGTTCCAACCTAAGGAATTTGTAGACATGCCCACAAACTTCCAGCAAACAACCAAACTCCAAATCAACCAAGTTCAAAAATTAAAACATCAAATCATCATAGTTCACAAGACCAACAAGTCTAAACATGACTCACGAACTAACAACGTTGTAATCTTAACCAAGGCACCTAACACCTATGGGGCGGTGTCAATCATGGTGAATGACCGGCGCTTCTTCTTGTAGATCGGTGGCTGCCCAAGTTGAGCACGTAGTTCATCAACTTGCTTCTGGAGGCATCTCTCGGCCCTCTGTGATGCACGCAGCTCTTCCTTGACTTCTTGATCCACCCCCTGCATGGCATGGACATGTTGCACTGTTGCTTCTAGAGTTGAGTCACTCTCTGGTGGTGTTAAGACCAGCCAAACACCCTCATGATCATTGCGAGGAAGGAACCTGAAACGATCCTCCCTCATGGCCTCAAAACGACGGCCATGGTAGTAGATGTAGGCGTCCTGCGCTACATCTTCCATGCCATCCAATGCATGGGCCCTCATGGCAGTGGCACGGTGGACAGTCTCCACCTCATGTCCATTCTTTATATCATTCCAAGCAGTGACAACCAGCTCTACCTTCCAAAAGGTTGCCTCCAAAGGATGCTAGTACTCTACACAATGATAGCTGATGGAGGCGTGCAGATCGGGGTAGTAGTCATCTAGCACATGGGTGAGGAGGGTGTGGTAGTAGGCCGTCTCAGGGGCTGGCTTGAAGTAGTACTTGCACTTCCAGCCTATCTCCTCATCCACCACAGGGACAGCTAGGGATGACACAAGTGTAGGTGAAGTAGCTGATGACTCCTCGGGTGTAGCTACAACATGATAGACCGGTGCAACAGCTGAAGTAGGAGCAGGTGCAGGTGTTGGGGTAGCCATCTCCTCATCATCGAAGATGATCACAATCTCCTTCTCCACCTGTGGAGCACGTGGGGTGAACAAGGCATGGTAGCCAGCAGTGCTGAGGTGGGCGGTCTTCGGGTTATGAGACATCTATAGATTTAAAGTGAGATAGAATTAGAATCAAAAATTTTATATAATAGATTTAGGTATGAAAAGCATAAATGTTTTAATAAAATAACTAGAATAAGACAGTAAGCAAGAAACCAGAGGAGCAAAGGTGTTAAAACGATCGTTTCTAACTAGGCTTGCGTCCTACAGTCAACACGGCTCTGATACCAATTTGTCACACCTAATTTTAAGGATAAAATTAAATGCACTAAACTCATGTGTGCCCAGGGATCAGTCACACACACAAGTTGACAAATTATAAAAAGTATCATCATAGTGTATCTTACATCACGTTTAATAACAACACATAGTCTTACACAACACAGCGGAAGATAAAATGTAAATTCTCTCGTGGAACTCCATCACAGGGAAGGTCAACTGGTTGACCACAAGCCTAATAATCCTCAAGAAACTCCTCATACCCGTTGTCATCTGTTACCTATCCGGGATTTTTATCCAAATATAGAAAGTAAACAAGCGTAAGTACTTCCCGTACTTAACAAGATAACATAGGGTTATGTAGCTCAAAAAGGATGACACTGGTTCAACGCAGTTAGCACTTTTAGTAAGTCTAGATTTTATTAACAAGTATAATCAAGTTTTGCTTAAGCTCCCATTTAAACCCACATAAGCAGATATCATATTATCATCGAATACCATCATAAATGAACCACAACGAGTAACCAGTTATTCTATGAGTTTTCCGAGCCGCTCGTGACCATGAGCACGGCTGTTATAACAGTTTGTAACCCTCTGCAGAGGTGGTGCACATTCACCGTGAGTCGTGATTCCCATATGCCCGGGTTAATTACTCCCATGTCACTACCAAGGTGAGCGGGCAGGGTACACTATGAAGCCATTTCATAGGTTTCTCTAACAAGTTAGGGCCGCTAGGTTTCCTCGGCAGGCAGATGTAGGAAACCCCCTTTCCTATGGCACATATCCATCGTGGCTATACACATAGGAACAGAGGCAGTCCTATACCCAACGTGGCAAGCCCCTCTTGCGCCATAAAGGTAACCTCTAACAAGCTAGAAAAGGTCCTATTACTAAGCTAAAGTCAGAGCCATATGACTCTCACAGTTGCACTGTCAGTCCCAGCTTTTGCCGACAGATAAGTCCTTATGGAGGGCTAGGAGCAACATGATCAAAGTCATTTGCACCTTCGCTCTATGGATCAGTTGTTATAAAGCATGTATTACCTTTAGTTCCATAGAACCTTTAACCATTGTTTAGATCATGTTCAGTTAGAGCACTAGCAATCTAACCATATGCAATTAACCCAAAGGAGTCAAGGGAACATGTCATCAAGTAGCTAGGATGTCCTTATGGTTATCAAATTTAGACACATGCACATGAGTAAATGATTAAAGTGAATACGACATCAAGGTAGGCCCATGCTATACTTGCCTTGGTTCACAAACTCCTGTTCATCCTGCTGGTCGTCGAAGAACTCTAGGTCTCCAACGTTCTCCTCACTGTCTGAACATGACCAACACGGCAACATACAACATTCCAAATGCATTCATGCAAAGCAAACAATCCTATAGTTAGAACAATACACTAGTAGTATAGAAAACAAGATAAAATGTTTATGAAAAGAATCTACATCTCGCTACGATCATGTCAACGCGAAGTTCACGAAAAACGGAGCTAATACGCAAAAGTTATGATTTAAACGGGATTTTCTATAGCAATTTATTTAATTAAATCTAACCATAAAATTTAAAAGTTGCAAACATGATTAACAGTGGTACTAACACATAGATTATGAAATTACGAAGCTAATGCAATTTGAACGGGTCAATTCAGAGCTAAAACGAAGTTTTATGAGCAAAACAAATCTAGTGGCATTTCTGTAAATACTGAAAACGTATTTTGGACAAAAACAGTGTACTTTACGTTTTCAAAATGAGAAAGCGTACTCTGGAAACTGCGCTAGGGACGGCGGGTTCCAATAGGTGAAACCAGGATGGCTCTTTAGCAAATCTACCCGCGAAGGGGTATCGGCTTCTGGTGGCCGCAAATCTAGAGATGGACGGCTTGGATTGGCTCTGGGGAAGAAAGAGAAGGGGTCCGGCTGGGCACAGTGACACCGGCGGCAAGGCTCCATGGCCGGCGGCGTGGAGCTTGCCGGAGCGTGCGGAACACGGCCCACGGGCCACGGTTCGAAGAACCGAGGGCACCGGGAGACGGCGAGGGTTTAGGGGAACTTGCCAAGGCCGATACGGCGGCCGAAGGGCGCGTCCGAGGCGGCGGTCGCCATGGCCGGCGGCTGAAAGCTCGCGGGTGCACGCAAAACGAGGTCTACGGGCCACAAAACGAGAAAAAAACTGCACGGGGAGAGAGAGAGGAGAGAACGGTGAAGCTCATAGCAGGGAGAAACGGGGTCGACGGTGGTTCGGAGACGGCGGTTCACGCGGAGGGGCTGACGGCGGATCCCAGCGACTTCGGAGCTGCGGTTGCGGCTTCCTCGTGCACGGGTGGGTGTGAAATTGGAACGGGGAGAGCAGTAGGGGGAGCAGCGAGGGGTTCGGCACCCTTTTGTAGAGGCCGGGCGCGGGGCGACGCGCCCATGTCGTGAGGAGCGGGCGTGGGGCAGTGGATGCTGCCTTGCGGCTTGACTGGAGCGGGGCAGTTGCGGGAGGTGGGGGACGGCGCCGACAGGTGGGGCCGGGTTGGCAGCGGCTGCGGAGAGGGAAGGGAGGTGTGGCGGCAGCGGTTGCCTGGCCGAGCGATGCTGGGCCGCGCGCCTTGCGGGTGGGCGGTGCTGGGCCGGCTGGGCTGGCGGCTGGCGCGAAGGGAGAGAAGAGAGAGCGGGCCGGTGGTTGAGAAAAAAATGGAGCCGAGCCGAAAGTGAAGAATGGAAGGGGAGGAAAAAGAATTCCTTTTCTTTTTCCAAATACATTTTCCAATCTCATTTTCAAGTTGAATTTGAATTCAATTCAAACTCTAGTCAAAGCCAATCATTACAAAAACAAATGTGCAGTAGCACGAATGCATCAACATGTTACTAACCTTATATTTTATTTTATTTTCACAAAAATTATTTCTTTCCTATATTTCAATGCCTACATAATAACATAACTAAATCGAATTTTCTTATTTCAAAAGACTGAAATTTTTGGGTGTTAAACCCCCCACCCCCCCCCCCCCCTCGAGTTCAAGGAGCCGGCGGTCCTCGGCGTGGGGGAGCAAGCATGGGCGGCACTGCAGGTGGGAGGGGAGGGCGGTGCGATGCGTGGAGGCGGTGGTGGTGCATGGTTGCGCTAGTGGCCGGCAGGGCCGAGGGCGACGACTATGGCTCTGTGCGCAGGCGGCGCGAGCTGCGCGCTGGGTGTGACGTGGTAGGGAAGGAAGAGGGCCGCGAGGCTGGAAGACCGATTTCTTTCTTTTTTTCCGAAACTCCCGAGCGGATACGAGGGGTAGTTGGGCTAGCGCCGCGGCCTGCCAACAGAGCGTCCGGGCGGACGGATGCCTGCTTCCCAGCATTACCGTTTGTTCATGGCAAGATGACGAACTTTCACTATTGTACTGCAATAACCCCAATCGCTGCCTGATCAACTTCCTGACTCTGGGCAGCCATCAGTGAGATCATGGCTGCTAGAAATACTGGTCATGTTTCTGAGACTCTTTTGTATCCCAGTGCGTCCCATCCGAATAAAGTATAACCGGAAATCAGCGATATGCTTAGGTAGACGAATTTTGATTGTGTGTGGGTATGCAAATGAAAGGCAAAAGCAGGACGAAATGCTCATGGAGTGGAAGCATCCCAAGGGTGAAGCTTTCTTTATGTGTTAGATGCGTGATAGCTGATACCTGATGATAGGCAGGTAGCTACGAACATTTGTTTTCTGGAGAACAGTAAAAAAGATTGCCAGTAGTCAGTGTAATAAGTGTCTTGAATACAATTGACACCAGTTTTAGACCGCAACATCTTTCACATATTTACCTAATCACATCCGTTACTACAAAGTACCTACCGAATGTTGAGGGTGTGCATAGCGTTTTACCAACTGATAGTACCACGAGATGGAGTAGTTTACAAGAGTAAAAAGAAATTGATCTGTCTGCAGTCAGTAAAAATGTCACTGTTAACAGGCTAATTGGTCAGCAGGCCTATCCACTAGAATATTGGCTGGCAGCTACTCGATCTATGGTGTGCAACGCACGATGTGCTCCAAAACATGAACAAACACACCTGAGATCAATGCACAATACAGGCTTGTTGGCTCATGTCTCTCTTGTTTCATGCATTCTTCCCAATAATGGACAATCCCTCAACACTTCCTCTGCAATTAGGACAAAATCCAGCTTCCTCTCTCTCCTCCTCACCAGGTTCGTCCCTGCACCAGCTTCCTTTGTGTGGATCGCATTGAACTATTGAAGGGGTCTTCCACGACAACCGCCGGAGAAAATCATGGCATAGTCTTTGTTCAAAGCAAGACCACAAACCAGCAGTATTTCCGAGATTTTGCACGACAACCGCCGGAGAAAATCATGATTTTGCCAAGGGTCTTGCTTTGAACAAGTCTCGGAGAAAGCAAGCCATGAACATTTATCCTGCAAAATCATGACTGTTAGAAATACAGGTCTCATTTCCGAGACTTGTTTGTATCCCAGTGCGTCCCATCCCAATACAGTATAACCAGAAATCAGCGATATGGTTATCAGGTAGAAGAATTTCGATTGTGTGGGTATGCAAATGAAAGGCAAAAGCAGGATAAATGTTCATGGAGTGGAAGCGTGCCAAGGGTGGAGCTTTCTTTATATGTTGGATGGGTGATGGCTGATACCTGATGATAGGTACGTAGGTAGCTACTAACATTTACTCTACTATTAAGTTTCTAAGAGCTTCTCTCATGTTTTCTGGAGAAAACAGTAGAAAAGATCCGCTAGTAGTGTTACTTTGAGCTGTCAGTATATACATGTCAAATGTTTGTAATAATTAGTCTGATTCCCTTGATGGTAAGGGATGAAGCCAGATTTGTTTCCTTGTTTTATCCAAAAAAAATGCAGCGCATATCATTTCCGTGATAGAATTGTTTCCAAGTTGCTAAAAACGTACTCGCATTCCACGTCACCATTTTTATAGTGTCATGTTATTCGGATATTTTATTGTACTGCAGCACCATATATAGCTAGATAGTCCAATATTAAGTAACCACATGCTACCTCCGGTCAGAAGAAGATACCGTTTCAGACAACTAAAGTAAACAGCAAACAACTCAATTACATTGTCTAAAATGACAACGACATTATTTGACCGGAGGAAGTGGTAAGCCGAACATGCATGACATGCTACATAGCTCAAACAAGTACACTAGTTTAATATATAGCGGATTTTCATGACCACAGGGAGGCTCCATCTGGGTATAATTCTATAAGAAACACAAAGTAGTACGCTAATCCTCATTTGACATGCTAAAAGAGATCGATCATATAAATTCTCATTAAAAA
>NC_089582.1:39355237-39379741 GCF_019320115.1 Miscanthus floridulus
AATCAGGCAACGAAAAAAGGCTTCCAAGCACTCACTGGCACATAATGAAACAACATGCTCGTTCAGGACCTGCATCTATACTCTTGTCTCCTCCCTTGCCTCCTTCCTTGTCCTCTCCTCTAATGTCATCCGTCTCTCCAATCCCCATTTGACAAGCCCAACGTCGATCGGGTTACAAATACCGCGCTGTCTAGCAAACTCATGCATCTTGTCTTTGTGATGTTTAACGAAAAGGTAGACGTAGTCAGGTCCATATCCCCTCTTTCGTGCAATTACTTGCTTCCCCTTCAGTTCATCTAAGAACTTAGCTTGACCATCATAACATTCCCACTTGCATTTCCTAGTGCTCTGTTCAAACGATAAATTATATCATATATGTCTTAGCAAAAGAAACAAAATATGATTTCATGGTTACCATAAAAATAACCAACCTCATCATAATCAATCATATGGCCGCAATAATGGCCTATTCCAAGCTCCAAAGGGACTAGACCGTAGTTGGATATAACATCACATTCGCACTTGACTGGCGGTGCTTTGTAAATTAACCTTCTTTCTTCTTTTGCTTTGCTTTTGGAGGTTCTTCGGGCCATTTGTTCTTAGGACCATACAACCACTCCTTGAAATGACACTTCGCCATTAAATACACCTAAATAACGTGACATTAGTACATGACACATATAGCTCAACATTTCAACACATACACTTTGCACTTACTTCATGCTTGTTTGGACACACAAACTCCAACATATTGTCGGGGTTTATCACGGCTCGGTCTCCATAATGGCGAGGAGGTTCCTCAAGTCGTCTAACTATGGCTAAGTGCTTCTCCTTAGCCATCATTGGAGGGGGGTTAGGGGGAGGTGGAACCCACCACTCGAAGTGCTCTCGTGGATGTCGCCCTCTCTACCAAACATCGAAAAGGAGGTACCTAGGGTTAAACTTGTCTGCACCGTCGATCCACTGAAAGAAAAAGCACCTCTCATGGGCCTACACAACAAAATTCCAACAAAATATTAGTAACCTAGTAATACAAATGAAGAAAAAAACATACGAAAACAATTACTTACATTAAAATGACTGCATGTGTAGAAGCAATAAGCCGCTGTGTCCGAATATCTTGATTAAAACACGTCGGTCGGATGACCATAGTCATAGTTAGGGACAGGGAGTTCAGGAGGGACGGGGGCATCTTTACTAGACTCGTCGGGGTATAATTCTCTAAGGCCACCCAATTTTCGCCATAACTGCTCTCGAAACATGTCTTCCATATAATAAAACGGTTCAAATTAAACATCAATCAAAACAACACAAATTAATGTAAAATATAATCATATGCAATGCAACTAAAATAATATAACTGACAATTATAGCAACAAAAAAATACATGGTAAACATACTTCTAACTAAATAATTAACCTTAACATTGACAAAATCAAACTAATACCTTCCTTCAAACCATAGACCATAGTTCCCAAACATAATTTTCCTCCTAACCTTAACTCCCATTCATAATATCCTATCCACCATTCAAACGAAAATAAAATGTGCATCATTACCTTGAACGAGGATGAGGAGGGAGGTAGACGACCGGGGAATGGAAGGGAAGGGAGGGAGGCGACAATGGAGGGCCGGGCGGGGGGAGGGTTGCCGGCGTTCGTGGCACGGCGGCCGGCGTGCTCGGTGGCCGGCAGGCGCGGGCGGACGTGGGCGCGGTGGCCAGGCGGCCTTGCTTCTCAGGCAGCAGGACTGGCCACGGGGGTTTTATTTAGCTCTGCCGCGCCACGGATCAGGACATGGCACTGTCGCGTCGATCGGTGGCACGGCAGAGCCCTGCCACGTCACCAATTGCGATTCCAGTCGTTGCCACATCATCCCGCTGCCGCGCCACCATGCATGGCACGACATAGGCATTTGGCCGCGCTAGGGCAATAGGAGCGGCCAAAAGTGTTAGTTAAAAAAACCAACCGTGTTAGATTTAAAATTAGTTTCCAAGAAGTGTTAAAATTAAAAAAAAACACCTTGAGAGGCTCCGCGTGGAACATGGCGTGGCTCGCTAGGAGCACGACCAAGACTTCTGAGAGCAGGACCAGGCCTCCCAAGAGTGCGATGTCGTATAGAAGAAGGTCGGCTCCCTCTAGCCCAAGCTCGGAATGGTGATGGCCCAGAAGCTGGAGACCGAGAGCGTTTTAGCCAGGCTGGCCATGGACCTCATCGAGACGAGGAGGAATCTTAAGGCAGAGAGTGATGAGCTCGATATCCTAAGTGCCATCCTCAGAGTGGTCTACGACAACCTTGAGGTGGTGTGGTCGGAGGGGACCAGCTCACTCGTGGCCCGTGCTGTTGAGATTATAGCTCGGGTGCGATAGCTCGAGAGGAGTGCCCTTCGCGTTAGGGTGAATCAATCCTTCGTGATTGCTCGTTCTCATTATGGGGACAACATCGACTTGGAAATGATGAGCCATGGCTTCACGCCTAGCTATGATGCCCATGAGCTGGAGGAGATGGAGACGGCGGTGGCTCTCCTTTCATAGGACCTGGCGGGCAGAATAGAGAGCATAGTTCTCCCCCGGAGGGTTAGTTAGCCAAATAGGTTGGGTAATCATTCCTGTAACAAATGGACAAGCTCTGAGCCCTCTATATCATTTAAACTAGCTCATCATTTTGTTTCATTTGACCAAGTTTGTTCCTTTGTTTTGGTGCGAACAGATTTGTTTTTTCTCCCTTTTTATGTGTGAAAAGGGGTTAATGCATTCCGACCCTTCCATTTGTTAAGACCATAGAGCTCGAGGTATAGGACAAAAACGCTGATCATGCTAGTGAGCAAAGATGCCATAGCCACCGAGGCATAGGTCTCTCACAGTCCTATTAGTTTTACTCAGCGTTCGTTCCCACAGACCTTGCCGCTTGGTTTATCGTGAGGAAGGGTGTCGGGCGCATCGACTGTTTCAGAAAGGGTGTATGTATACCCTTATCAGCCCCCGAGTGAGACCCGACCCCCTGCCATTGCTAGGGTTGGGTCTTACTAAAGACCGAGGAGAGGATAGCAAAATTAGTAGGAGAAAACGTCTTTTGTTTTCGCGCGTACCCCCTCCTTAGGATCTGAGCCATCGTTCTGCGGCCGTACGTTCGGTCTCTTTGCGAGTCCAACTTTCCTCGAGCCCCACCCATAGCGGAGGTCTGGTTGAGGGTAGGTTCATCTTTGTGATCATCTCCCCGTCTGCGGTTTCCGTAACCAGAGGGGTTGAGCTAACTTCACTTGCCTCGATGGGTCAAGTGATGCGCTCGGTGAGCTCGCTAACAGGCATGTTCGAGTGGAATCCGGGTCCATCGTTTGTGATGGGGTCACCATGGCCCTTGTGTGGCATTCCACTGCTCCTTAACCCGCCTCCCAATAGATGCCTAAGTCATTCCGGAGAGCGGCTCCGGTGACCCGATGGACTCCCCTCAGTGGGGATTCTACGGGCTTGGCTTAAGGTTAGGATCAAACGAGAAGATTGAGATGACCCTGTCCACTTCCAAGCGGGTCGGGCAAAGGCCGCTGGGTCTCATCTACATTTTCTCCCCTGGCTTTGGTTGACGTGAGGCGGCCTTGGGCCCTTCGCAGGCCAGCTATCGAACCCCGGTCTCCCAATTTCAAGTCGGGCGGCTCAAGCCCTCGAGCCCCGTGGGGGTCATTAGGGGTCGGCTAGATTTCATGCATCACCCCATCCTTGGTTTCCACAATCAGAGGGGCTGAGCTAACCACACTTGCCTTGATGGCTCGAGTGTCACACTCGGTGAGCTCGCTAATGGGCACGTCTGAGTGAAATTCGGGTCCATCATCCGCTGACGGGGTCAGCATAGCCCTTATGTGGCATTCGACTGCTCCTTAACCCACCTCCTGGCAGATGCCCGTGTCGCTTTGGAGCGACTCAGGTGGCCCATTGGCCTCTCCTCGATGGAGATTCTATGGGCTTGGCTCAAGGTTAGGATCAAACGAGAAAGGTCTAGATGTCACTATCCTCTTCTGAGCGGGGTCGGGCAAGGCCACTGGGGCTCGTCTAAGTTTTTCTCCCCTAACTCTATTTGACGTGAGGCGGCCTCAAGCCCTTTGTGGGCTAGGCTTCGAACCTCGGTCGGTTGTTGCTCATGTCGAATGAGACGACTACTGCTTGTGATGTAGCAATTGCATATGTGTGGCAGAACCGCCTAATCTAATGCCTCACAGGAGTGCTTGTCTTCCATTAGACACTAAGCACTCGAGGGAGAATACTAAATTACTCGGTTCCGTCAGACACACCCCAGGGGAGAACCTAAAAATCCACATTTTTGCCATCAGGATCACAAATGAGAGAATAAAGCTTACATCATTCGTAACCATTTCTTACATCACTTTTAATACAACATCAGAGTATAATATTTATTAATATAACAGCGGAATGAAATCATGTTATCAGAGTTATAAACAATTTAATTGAACAACAAAATAGAAACATGTGAACAGAGTTACAGCGGAAATAAATATCTAATCATGGCATGATGAATTATTGATACGTAAATGATGACACAGTTGTAGTACTTTCATTCATAAAAACATTTGGTGAGAGTTATAAATAACAACTACAATCGCAACGTAAAGGAAATCCTCTCTAAGCCCACCAGGAGGAATCCACACACAAAGGTCAGCTTTAGCATCCACCTGACACCTGCAATAGGGGGAAATAAAACCCTGAGTACTCAATTGTACTCAGCAAGACTTACTCGATAGGAGAAAAGAAAAGACTCCAAGGATATGCAAGGCCATCTGGCTTGTGGGTTGCATTTGCAGAAAGCATTACTAAGCGTGCGTCCTTATATTTGATTTTTATTAATAGCCGCATTGGTTCATTAACTAACCATTCTATGTAAGCACCTAAGCTACTTTCAAGCAAGTGGTAAGCAATCAGATTTCCTTTGTCCATCTTCCATCTTTCATCTTTCAGTTCTTACTACGATGCTAAACCGTAGACAAGCCGTATCGGATAGCCCGACGATTCGCGAATCAATGCCCCCAGCTGGGTACCCCGAAAACACACGCCCCGCTTGTACCTCAGGCATAAGTAGGACCAACCCATCACTCTCCTGTCCTGGGTGTCCAGGTCCCTGTCCAAACTGGGACTCCAAGCCCCCGCCCCTAAGTCCTAGACTTAGTGCGGTGCAAGGACCTCCTGCACCAAAAACAAACCCTGACAGCCGGTCCGGAAAGAGCCGGATCCACGACAAGAGAGCAATAAGTTTTCCAAGCGCCCATACACAAGTATGTGCTCAGGATAATAAGTCTATGACCTGCCCAGAGTCATATGCAACGATCGGTCCTTAACCGACCAGACAGGGAAAAACGGTGTAATCAAGCTATGACCCGCCTCCGTGGGGACACAACTTCTTACACTCACCAATACCCAAACCATATTCCTACCCGGTCACCATTTTCCTTTCCACCATTTTATATTTTCCAAGTGATAGTAATCCAATACTATATTTCCTATCTCTCGCGAGTGACAGGTAATCACTCGACTTCTACCGGAGTCCTGTAGCATAGCATTCTACATAATCCTGTCATACTAGTAAGACTCATAGGAATAAAGATATATATATGCAAGTGGGTTTCATTCAACTCCTTAAAACTTAATGCACAAATATTATTTAAACTGCAGAAAGTAGGGGTTATGCACCGGGGCTTGCCTGGGTAAAATATAATCAGAAGTTAGCTTTCCATCATGGCGACATGATCTCCAAAAGCACCATTCCTCCAGCAACTCCCGATGACTCCGTGATCCACCGACGTCCCTATTATGATATGCAATGTAATGCCATGCAAAGATATAATTAATTGACTACAATCGTGACTCGTATAATACGACGTACGCCTCTTGAGTTAACGGGCTAGTTCTAACGACGACCGTACTTAGGCTACATATACACGTTGTCGGATAAGACGCTATTTCTCACAATTCTTTTAGTTATATAAACCAACAGTGTTTCTTTATCCCATTGTATCGGTTTAATCGTTATTCAAAATAGAGCATCATTATCTATTTAGTAAACTAATTATTCTTGAGCTACAAAAATTACAGAGAGTAGATACTAATATTAGTAGTTTACTGTCAAATTTTTAGAGTCAACACTATTACCGATTTATCCCGAAAATTCCTACAAGTTCATCTTTTAGCAATATTAAGCATTTTAAAATACTTATATAGCTCCCAAAAATATTGCCAAACTTTGTGAACAAAACATACTAACATGAAGAGCATGATTTTGGGGGACTAACAAAACTGATTTCGCTATTTTTGGACTCCTATGCTATTTTATTTTTATTTTACAAGTTTACTTCCCCACTAAATTACCAATTGCTTTTAGAAAAACAAAAAGCATCAGCTGTCACCAAAACAGCCCACAGCAGGCGCCTCAGCATGGCCCGCATTCTGGCACGCGCGGCAGCGGCCCACGGCGTGCACGGCAGGCCGGCCCTGCGACCAGGCGTGGCCTAGTGGCGCGGCCAGGCCAGCAGCGCGGAAGCAGGCCGACCAGGCGGGCCACAGGCGCGACGGGGGCGTGGCTCAAGCAAACTGGCCCACGCGGCCAGGAGGCCCACGCGCGCCATCGTTTTGCAGAAACAACCCTAGCTTTCAATGAAATCAACCTATAGTCCTATGTACTATTCCTATAGACCGCGGCTTCGCAAGAACACCCTTCTAAACCTTCGTCCTTGCAACGGGGAGGTCCCCGATGCCTCTCTGTCCACCAGCGCGGCAGCCAGCGGCACCAAGCGACTACGCCGGCCAACTAGGACACCCTACTGCTTATCTAGGGAGTCGACTCTCACCTGCGGGTCCTCGCACACGGATGGGTGGCGGTTAGGAAGTCGGAGGTGCACTGGAACAGCTCCCCTATGATGATGGCAATCTGCAACGGTGGTGGCGGTGTTTCGGTGAGCCAAGGCATCAAAGGAGTGGTAGGGGTGGTGGGTGAGCTCCAGTGACTCACCACGAACTAGGCTAGGGTGACGGCTCGGTCGGAGACTCTCCGAATGACGCTGACCACGTGTGCCCGGATGGCGTGGCGGCGCACCACGACAGCACGACCACGTCAGCAGAAGCTAGGAGGCGGTAGAGGTTCAAGTGAGGTACGCAGGGTGGAGCGAAGGTAGAGGCAAGGCTAGTGGTGCAACGAACTTGACTTGAGGTGAACACTTGAGCTATTGCAGTGGTCGCGGCCAAGCCCGGCCTTAATGGCGCGGTGGGGCGAAAACCTCCAAATTGGGGTACAGTGGTGGTCGGTTGAGAGGATGGAGGGGTCGGCCAGTCGACCAACATTAAGATGAAGTCGGAGCCGCTGTGAATTTGGCGCTGGTGGTCCCGAGCAGCCAACCTACGGTGGCGGCCCCGTCGGCCATGGCAAGCAGAGGAGGGGAAAAGAAAATGCTAAGTCCAAGCTCCGGTCACGTCCGCAACAGGATGGGGTGACGTGATTGGCACAGTAGGAGTGGCTCGCGCGCTGGGCTAGACCACGACGTGCGCCCGTAGACGGCCGAGTTGTGAGGCATGAGCGGCTAGCCGACCAGCTAGCAGCGTAGGCGAGCAGGGCCTAGATGCGACGCGCGCGCTGACCTCGGGCAGCACAGCTTCACCGCGCGCAACATGGAGGGGACAGCAGGACAGTGCGGGCAGGCGCACATGCAAACCTCCAAGAGGAGGTAGCAGCAACCGCTGTGGCAGGACAATGTGCAGGGCGGTTGTGGGCTCGGCGCGGCCAGCGCTCAGCCGAGCATGGCCCAAGCGTGCAGAGACGCACGGTGACCGCTACCCAAGGGCCAAAAGGGCGAAATCATTGCCGTGCATGCTTTTTAAAGCGGTGCCAAGGCCACCAAACAGCGAGGTTAAGGTTCGGCCAACTTCGCTAATCCAAGGTCCACGCTACCAGCTAGCTAGGAAAACACCCGACGCGACCAAAGAGCGACTAGGGTAAAACATACGAGAAGGCCAACATGAGTTCATCGTATAGCGCGCCGGTTCGTGAATAGAGCACCGAACGTAGCTCTTCGTGCGTTCTGAGAGTTTCGAGCCATTCTTGGAATAACCCCGCTACGTCCAACAATTCTATGAACCACTCCACACCAAAACACTTACGATGATACAACCATCGATACAATAATATAAAGTTAACGTTCAAGGAAATTAGCTAGAATTTAAATACTAATACGCCATTGCCTATCGTTTCCGATTTAGGAAGTTATAACTTTTAGTTTTGACTGCATCCCAGAACTATTCAACTAGCTAGTGCGATATAACTTGCCATGAGTGATACTTTAAAACCTAAGTTAAGATTTTTAAAGACCCGGAAACTCGTTTTGGTAAAACCTGTTAGGTCGAAATTATGGCGCTAAATAGGATCATAACACCGGGGTGTTACAATATGCAATGCTTGGATGTATGGGATGAATGCATGATGAATGGATGAATGAATGGATGGATGAATGTATGAATGAATGGATGAATGAATGGATGAATGAATGATCATGCACTGGAAAAGAAAAGTGGGGGTTGGTAAAGTTACCTCGATAGCTTGAGTGACGGGTTCTAGGAGCTCTTACTGGATATGTTCGTGTGGGGTCTGGGTCCATCATTCATGACGGGGTTGGCATAACCTGCATGAGGTATCCCACCTCCCTTTGCCCTATCTCGGCCATGACCTGAGCCGTCCGATCGGCCTTGGGTGACCTACCGACCTCTCCTCGATGGAGATTCCATAGGTGGGCCTCTCCAAATCCTTCCGAGGAAGGTGGAGGCTGAAGTTTGGGATGCGAGGAAAAACTCTGATCACGCTAGTGAGCAAATAACACCATAGCCACTAGGGCGTAGGTTTCTTGCAGTCCAACTAGTTTCACTCAGTGTTTGTCTTTGCATACCTTGCCTCTAGTTTTTTAACGTGAAGAGGTGCCAGGCATAGAGAGTGTCTATCGAATAGACATTCCTGCCAGCCTTTGGGCGAGACCTGACCCCTTGCCATTACTGGGGTCGAGGCTCAATAGCGTAATTAATTAGAGAGAACACGCGTAAAGTAAGAGTGACCCATCTCTCAGCAGCGGCCCAAATCATTCAATCAACTTGGGTGACCCGCTGGCATAGGACTTACCTCGATGGCATGAGCGGTGGGTTTGAGGAGCTCTTACCGGCTATGCTCGAGTGGAAACCAGGTCCGTCGTATATGACGGGGTTGGCATAACCCTCGTGGGGCATCCTGCTGCTCCCTACTTGTCCCTCGATAGCGGCCAAGCCATCGGTCGACTTGTATGATCCGCTTGGGATAGGAACTACCTGCAGAGATAGAGGATGAGAACACCCTATCCAAGAATTTAGTTAGGCAGATAAACCCATTGGCGAACTTGTAATAAATGGACAAGCTCTTAAATCTTGTTATGGCCAAACAACTTTTTAGCCTTTCTCCCCTTTTTCGTATAAAAATGTTAGTGTGTTCTGACCTTTCCATCATTGAGGTCATGAAGCTTGGGGTGCAAGTGAACAGACTCTGATCACGCTGGTGAGCAAAGGCGTCGTAGCCACTGGGGCGTAGGTTTCTCACTGTTCGACCAGTTATACTCAGAGTTTGTTCCCGTAACCCTAGCTCCTAGGTCTTAATGTGAGAGGGGGTCAGACACAGAGAAACATTTGCTAGGTGGATATACTCTTAGATGTGCACCGACTCTTGCCGTAGCTAAGGCCAAAAAGCCCATGGCATGGAGAAAAACTCTGATCACACTGATCAGCAAAGGCGCCATAGCCATCGGGGGCATAAGTTTCTCGCAGTCTGACCAGTTATACTTAGGGTTTGTTTTCGCAAACCTTGCTTCTGGGTCTTAACGTGAGAGAGGGCCGGTCATAGAGAATGTCTACCAGATAGGTACATTCTTATTAGCCCCTGAGTGAGGCCCGACCCTTTACTGTTGCTGGGGTCAGGTGTCACTAAAGATCAGGGAGTTCGATGATGAAAACTGATAAGAGAGAGTGTGCGTTTATTAAGGGTAAAAGTGATGTAGCTGCTCGATGTTCTAGGCATTGATGAGGACTTTACCGTCGATGGTCTTGAGCTTAGGCGCCTGGTCGAAGCATCTACGCAATGACGTATGGCCCCTCCCATGGTGGAGAGAGCTTGTGACAGTCCTTGTTGCTTTTAACGAGGCGGAGCACCAGGTCTCCAACGTTGAAGGCCTGACCCCACACTCGATGACCCTGGTACCGGTGTAACGCCTGCTGGTACTTGGCCGAGCAAAGGAGGGCGACGTCGTGCGCTTCATCTAGCTGATCCATGGCATCCTCGAGGGACAGCTCGGCTCCCTATTCGTCGTACGCCCTTGCCCTTGGTGCTCCATAGTCAAGGTCGGTCAGGAGGATAGCCTCAGAACTGTAGACCATGAATAATGGTGTGTAGCTGGTGGCCTGGCTGGGGTCATCCTCAGGCTCTACAGCACCTTAGGAAGCTCTATAAACCATCATGCGCCAAATTTGTTCAACCGGTTGAAGATCCTAGGCTTGAGGCCTTGTAGGACTATACCGTTCGTGCGCTCGACCTGCCCATTCATGCAGGGGTGCACCATGGCGGCCCAACCAACATGAATGTGGTATTCATCATAGAATCAGAAGAACTTCTTTTCAATGAACTGAGTGTCGTTGTCCGTGATGATGGAGTTCGGGACCCCAAAGCGATGGACGATGTCGAGGAAGAACAACACGGCTTGCTTGGACTTGATGGCAGAGATCGGCTGAGCCTCCATCCACTTTGTAAACTTGTCTATGGTGACAAGCAAGTGGGTGTAGCCCCCGGGTGCTCTTTTAAGAGGTCCGACCAAATCGAGCCCCCCCAGACCGCGAATGGCCATGTGATGGGGATCGTCTAGAGTGCTTGGGGCGACAGGTGGGTCTACCGAGCGTAGTACTGACACCCTTCGTAGGTGCGCATGATATGCTCAGCATCGGCCACCACGGTTGGCCAGTAGAAGCCCTGTCAGAATGCATTTCTGACAAGGGTTCTGAGCGCAGCATGATGACCATAAACCCCACCATGGATATCGCTCATCAACCGCTTCCCTTGTTCGGTGGGGATGCAGCGTTGTAGGATCCCGATGGGGCTTCGCTTGTAGAGTTTGCCCTCAACAAGGACAAAGGACTTGGCATGATGTGCAAGCCACCAAGCCTCTGTCTTGTCCGTCGGCAGTGCCTCATGAAGGAGGTAGTCAAGGTAAGGCGCCCTCTAGTTGACCAGAGGGTTGGGCTCCATCATTGGATCCTCATCGAGCTCCATGACTTCAGGGTCAGATGAAGCCGATGGCTAGTTAGCTCTCGAGCCTAGGGAAGGCGGTCCACCATCAGCTTGTTCTGGCTCCTCATAGCGGACTGAGGGCTGGTGCTGATCGCTGGCGAAGACGTCGATCGGCACCGGCTCTCGGTCGGAAGCTGCTTTTGCTAGCGTGTCGGCCGCCTCGTTGAGACGCCTTAGGATGTGATTGAGCTCGAGGCCATCGAACTTGTCTTCCAGCTAGCGGACTTCTCGGTAGTATGCAACCATCTTGGCATTGTGGCAGCTTGACTCCTTTATGACTTGGTCGATGACCAGCTAGGAGTCGCCCTAGACATTAAGGTGTCGGATTTCAAACTCGACTACGATGCGCAGACTGTTGATGAGTGCCTCATATAGGCCACATTATTGGAGGAGGGAAAATGGATGCGAACCATGTACCTGATGTGTACTCTGAGAGGCGAAACAAAGACTAGCCCTATGCTAGCGCCTTTCTTCATCAGTGATCCATCGAAGTACATCGTCCAGTACTCCTGGTCGATGACTATTGGTGGCATTTGGACCTCGGTTCACTTCGCAACAAAATCAGCCAGCACCTAGGACTTGATGGCTGTTCGAGAGGCATACGAAATGCCCTGACCCATTAGCTCAAGCGCCCACTTTGCAATTCTTCTCGAGGCATCTTGGTTTTGGATGACCTTGCCGAGGGGGAAAGACGTCATAACCGTCAGTGGATGTGACTCAAAGTAGTGGCGTAGCTTCCTCTTGGCGATGAGGACGGCGTACAGGAGCTTCTAGATTTGGGGGTAGCGGGTCTTAGAATCAGACAAGACCTTGCTAATGAGGTACATGGGATGCTGTACTTTGAGGGCATGGCCCTCTTTCTCTCGCTCCACTACCAGGGCGGCACTGACCACTTGTGTGGTGGCCGTAATGTAGAGCAGAAGCAGTTCTTCGTTGGTCAGAGGGACCAAGATTGGGGCCTTCGCCAGGAGCTGTTTGACCATGTCAAGCGCCTCCTGGGCCTCGGGCATCCATTCGAAGCGGTTGGCCTTCTTTAGAATCCAATAAAGGGGGAGACCTCATTTGCCGAGGCGCGAGATAAAGCGGGTGAGTGCGGCGAGGCACCCTATAACTCATTGTACCCCCTTTATGTTCTGAATTGAGCCCATCCTTGTGATGGCTGAGATCTTCTCTGAGTTGACCTCGATATCACGTTCGGAGATGATAAAACCCAGTAGCATACCCCTTGGGACCCCAAAAATGCACTTCTCGGGGTTTAGCTTAATGCCATTCGCTCGGAGTTTGGCGAAGGTTTGCTCAAGGTCGGCTATGACCTGGTCAGCCTGTTTGGACTTGACCACGATGTCGTCTACATAGGCCTCAATGGTTCACCTGATGAGGTTGCCAAAACACTTGAGCATACAATGATGGTACGTAGCCCCAGTGTTCTTTAGACCGAATGGCATTGTGATGTAGCAGAATTATCTGGATGGGGTGATGAAAGACGTCATGAGCTGGCCGGACTCTTTCATCACGATCTGATGGTACCCAGAGTACGCATCAAGGAAGCAAAGGGTTTTGCACCCTACGGTGGAGTCGACTACTTGGTCTATGCGTGGCAAAGAGAATGGATCCTTTGGGCACGCCCTGTTGAGACCCATATAGTCAACGCACATCCTCCATTTCCTACTCTTTTTT
The DNA here is from genome assembly GCF_019320115.1 of Miscanthus floridulus. Lineage (NCBI taxonomy): Eukaryota > Viridiplantae > Streptophyta > Magnoliopsida > Poales > Poaceae > Miscanthus > Miscanthus floridulus. Next base: position 39,368,252 of record NC_089582.1, read on the forward strand.
CGTACAAGAATGGGATTTGCTAACCACTCGGGGTGGTAAACTTTCTTGATGAACCCGACCGCCAAAAGCTTTGCGATCTCCTCGCCGATGACCCTACGCTTTCCCTCATAGAAGCGACACAGGCGTTGTTTCACTAGCTTGGAGCCTGGCTTGATCTTCAAGATATGCTCAGTGACTTCCCTCAGAATGCCTGCCATGTCTGAGGGTTTCCACGTAAATATGTCTTTGTTGGCGTGGAGGAAGTCAACGAGCGTGCTTTCCTATTTGGATGAAAGCGCAGTGCCGATGCGAACCACCTTGCTCTTGGAGCTGCTAGGGTCAATGAGGACCTCCTTAGTGCCCTCCACCGGCTCGAAAGACCCAGTCGATCACTTGGGGTCGGTGCTTCTTCGGTGACCTCCTTCCTGATGGCTGCAAGCTCCTTGGAGACGACGATTGCCACAGCGTGATCGTAGCACTCGACCTCACACTCGTAGGCACGCTGGAAGGAGGCATCGACAGTGATGACCTCGCCTAGGCCTAGCATATTCAGCTTTAGGTAGGTGTAGTTGGGGACAGCCATGAACTTCATGTAGCATGGACGTCCTAGGATGGCGTGGTAGGTTCCATGGAACCCCACCACCTCGAAAGGTGAGGGTCTCTATCCTATAATTGTATGGATCCCCAAAGGTGATAGGTAAATTGATCTGCCCAAGTGACATGGCCTGCTTTCCAGGTACGATGCCATGGAAAGATGCATCGGTTGGCCGGATGCGCGATCGGTTGATGCCCATGGCATCGAGGGTCTTGGCATACATGATGTTGAGGCCGTTGCCTCCGTCCATCAGTACCTTGGAGAGTCGCTTCATGCCGATGATCGGGTCGACCATGAGCGGATACCTTTCTAGTTGTGGGATGCTCTTCAGGTGATCAATCTGATCAAAGGTTATGGAGGACTCCGACCATCGAAGGAAGGTAGGCGTGGCTGGCTTGGCCGTATAGACCTCATGGCACGTGAGCTTCTGACGGCGCTTGGAGTCGTTGGCTGTTGACCCCTCAAAGATCATGAGGCAGCCATCTAGCATCGGAAAGCCACAGTCCTTCCCCTCGGTGTCATATGTGGTCGGGTCGGGGTCCTTCCCGTGCTCCCTCTTGTTGGAGCCTCTAGACAAGAACCGCTTCATGAGGCCACAATCCTTGTACGAATCCTTGATGGGGAAGGCATGGTTTAGGCATGGCCCCTCTAGCAGCTTCTCAAAGTGGTTTGGAGTACCCTCCATGGGCTTTCGACCCCTCTACGGTCTGCGATGGCCACGAGCGAGCCCTCGTGCTACTGCTTGTTCTTCTTTTTGATGGGACGGTTGGAGGCACCCTCCCTGGCGTCCTCGTCCTACTTCACCATGCCTTTGAGGCGGTCGAAGATCGCTCCGACCACATCCTCGCCCAAGGCATGGCTGGAGGTGATGTCGAGGAGCTCCTTGGTGGTTCACGGGCCCTTGCATCCTAGCTTATGAACCAGGGACTCGTAGGTGGTCCTAGATGGGAAGGCTCCTATAATGTCAGCGTCGGCGACGTTAGGCAGCTCGTTGCACTGCTGGGAGAAGCACCGAATGTACCCACGGAGGGTTTCTCTAGCCTTCTATCGGTAGTTTCTGAGATCCCAGGGGTTCCCAGGACGCTTGTACATGCCCTAGAAGTTCCTCATGAAGATCTCTTATAGGTCCGCCCAACTTTGGATTATGTTGGACAGAAGGTGTTCCAACCACGTTTGTGCCGAATTGGCTAGGAACAATGGAAGGTTGCGGATAATGAAATCATCATTATCTGGCCCACCGGCTTGGCAGGCAAGCTGATAATCCTCAAGCCACAGTCCGGGGTTTGTTTCCCCAGAGTATTTCAGGATGTTGGTTGGTAGTCGGTATCTTGGCGGGAAGGCGGCGTTGAGGATGTGTCGGTCGAAGGCCTAAGGTTCCGGCAAGCTAGGAATCGGGCTTCGGTCCTCGCCGCTATCGTAGCGCCTGCCTCGTTGAGGATGGTAGCTGTCGGTGTTTCAGACCGGGGGGTCCTCAACTGACTAGTGAATTTGTTCTGCGTGCTCCTGATTTCGGATGGTGATGCAAAGAGACACAAGATTTATACTGGTTCGGGCAATCGGTGCCCTACGTCCAGTCTGAGAGATCGAACTTGTATTCCTTGCACCGAAGTGCTCGTAGTAGGGGGTTACAAGCTAAGGGAGAGAGGGAACTAGTCTTGGGTCTCGGCAAGTTGTCGTGTGGGCCGTCTGAGACGTTGCTCTCAAGCGGCTGGGATGTGTGCGTGTGTGTGTTACTAGGTGTTCTCCCCCCTCTAAGTGGCCCAAGTCTTCTCCTTTTATAGTTGAAGGGAGGACAAGGACAGTACATGTATTACTATGTGGCGTCATGCCAACAGGGGCGGCATGTCCGAATCCTGTGGCCTGTCCCTGTGGCGGCATGGTCGTCGGAGTGGTCCGTCCTTAGAGTACTGGGGTGGCGTGGTCATCCCATCATATCTTGTGCGTCGTGGGAGCCTCGGGAATGCCTCAGAGTGGACGTAGTGGTGAACGTGCAAGCCACTGTGGACGGACTATGCGCGAGGCCGAGACTTGGTCGGTGCTGAGGCTTGCACTGCGGTGGGGGGGTCTCGGTAGGCATGAACCCCAAGATCGCCGAGGCCCTGGTGTACAGTGCCGAGGCCTTGAGCGGGTGGCTGATCATGGGTACAGCATTGAGACACAGTGGCCAGTAATCCCCGTCGTATCCTGTCCCAGCCGGTATGGCGCTGATCGTGGACATAGTGGTAGGACACAGTGGCCGGTAATCCCCGCCATGCCCTATCCCGGCCAGTATGGCGCTGATGCGACCTCGGGTCGCGTTGGCCGTCCTGTGGCATTGAGCCACCATCCGGCTGAGATTGCGGGAGTGGTTGAGGCATTAATGAGACATGACACGCTGTCGGGAGGGTCGACCGAGGCGGGGGGCGACGGACCGCGGACGAGCCGGCCTCGAGCGACACGGAGAATGAGGCCTCGCGCAAGACAAAGATCAGGCTCCTTGCCGAGGCCTCGGGCGAGAGGCCTCGCATGAGACGGAGAACGCACCTCCTACCGAGGCCTTCCGTGGAGAGCCTCGGGCGAGACGGAGACGGCGTTCCCTACCGAGGCCTTCCTAGGGAGCCTTTCACGAAGTGGAGTTTGTGTCAGGATGCCAAGACCTCCTGCTCAAGGCTTGAGGCGAGGAGGGGGAGGGCCCAGTGGGCTCGATCGTGGCGGTTGAGGGGCCCACGACTTACCTTCTAGCTTTTATTTTTTTAGATGGGACTTTAGCGACCCATTTGATGTTTCGCTTGGGGTACCCTATTCTAAGGTACCCGATAGTAGCCCCTGAGCCTCGGGGGGAGTGCGTGCACTCCCCCTGAGGTTTTGCCAAGGCTTGGTTCATACCTGCCCCGTAGGAATTGGGGTTTGTTTTTTGAGGTTCCGGTGGGTGCGCGCGAGCGCACCCGCTGGGTGTAGCCCCCGAGCCCCCGGAGGAGTGGAGTTACTCCTCCAGGGGCTTTTTTATTTTCGTGTCTGAAAGAGTAGTTCTTATTGCATTTGCCGAGCCCCCAAGCGCAAGTTCGGGTTGCGGGGGTCTCGGCGAGGCTATAGGAAGAAGCCCTCTAGCCTCCGCACGGAGCGAGAGGTTCGTTAGGGGTCCCCTGACTTTGGGTATGATCCTCACGCTTCCTTTCGCTTGGAAGGAGGGGTGGAATGTGCCAGGCTACCCTCGATGGGAACGAGCGTGGACACTTCCGGTGAGCTATTAGCGGGTAGTCCGAGTGGAGGCCCAAGCCCCATTCGCTGGGGGACAGCTAGTGGTCCAGAGACGCACTCCAAGAGTACCAGGGGGTTTCTCTAGTGGGTGCCGAGGCCGTTCATGGGCCTCGGTGGCTCGATGCCTCCCTACGGTGGGATCCCATTCGGATACTTCCCCGCCGGTCTCGGACACGACTTAGGGTGCCCCGAGCGACCATTCGCTCGGGCCTGGGCCATTCGTAGGCTCGCCCCAATGTCATCCCTGACTCTGTTGCCCTGGGGCAGCTGCTGAAACCTTTTGGAGGCCTAGCCTTCGAACCCCTAGACTGTAACGGGCTCGGTGCCCTTTTATTATGTTTGTAGCGAAACCTCTAGCGCGGTTTTGGACTGTTTGTCTTTGTTTTGGGTGTTCTGGCCCTTTCATCTGATCTTCACATGTCCTTTTCGTTCGGATGGAGGGTTAGTTTGCCGAGCCCATTCTGGTCTTGGCAAGGTTGCAGGAAGAGCCCCTAGCCTCTGCGTGAGAGGGCCGTCGGGAGTTCCCCTGGCTTTTTGTACGCCCCTCGCGTGTGAGGGTTTGTTTGCCGAGGCCCCTTTGGGCATGAGCCCGGGTCGTGAGGTCTCGGCATATTTGTAGGGGGAGCCCCCTAGCCTCTGAGAAGGCCGTCGGGGGTTCCCCTAACTTTTTTATGTGACCCTCACGCTTCCTTTTCGCTCGGAAGGAGGGGTGGAATGTGCCTCGCTACCCTCGATGGGCACGAGTGGTGGCACTTCCGGTGAGCTGTTATCGGGTAGTCCGAGTGGAGGCCCGAACCCCGTTCATTAGGGGACGGCTAGCGGTCTAGAGACACACTCCAAGAGTACCAGAGGATTTCTCTAGTGGGTGCCGAGGTCGTTCGTTGGGCCTCGGTGGCTCGGTGCCTCCCTACGGTGGGACCCCATTCGGATACTTTCCTGCCGGTCTCGGACATGACTTTGGGCGTCCCAAGCGTTTCGCTCGCTTGGGTCTCGGCCTCGTATAGGCTCGCCCATAGTCGCCCCTAACTCTGTTATCCTAGGGCGACTGTCGAAACCCTTTGGGGTCCAGCCTTCGAACCCCTGGATCGTAATAGGCTCAGAGCCTGGTTCCTTCCTATGAAAGGAACAGGCCGTGGGAAATATCTTCCCTATTGGCTCGGCCACGGGTGGCACGCCTTTTGAGGCGGTTTCATGGGGAGGTGAAACAACGCCTGTTGCCGTAGTGGCTGAGCGCGATGTGATGGACGGGACGTAACTGTCCTCGCATTTAATGCGGGAGACGTGGGCGCGTGGGCCGCCGAAATCGGCTCGTGGTTAACCGCGCCGGACGGGGGAAAACCTCCCCGATTTCATCGCCCGCTCGTTTCGCCTCCTCCCTACATAAATACCCGAGGAATCTCGCCCCTCCTCGTCTTACCTTGCCTGCATTAGCACCGCCTCCGTCGAGCCGTCGCCAGAGCAACGGGTGCCGGGAAGAAGGAGAGAAGAGCGAGCCTAGGGAGAAAGCGAGGAAAAAGCGAGAGCGTGGGAGGGAGAGAGAAAAACTCACTGCCATGCCTGATTCCTCCATCGCACCCATGGCCGGCAACGTCGTCGTTGTCAAGGCGGACCCTTGGGATCCGTCGGACGTCACCGAGGAGATGCTCCAGTCGCTTGTCGACGGTGGACTCCTCCGCCCGGTGATAGACCCTAGTAGGCCGGAGTGGATTGCTTCGTATGGCGAGCCAGAGCCGAGGCCCCGCGACGGCTACGTCGTGAGCTTCATCTCCTTCCACGAGCGCGGCCTCGGCATCCCAGCGGACCGGTTCATGTGGGCGCTCCCGCACTACTACGGCGTGGAGCTCCACAATTTTAATCCCAACTCCATCGCTCAGGCGGCTATCTTTGTTGCTGTCTGCGAGGGGTATTTGGGGATTGCTCCCCATTGGGATTTGTGGCTCCACCTATTCTGGGCGGGGCACACTACCAAGCCAACGGGCACGTCGGGTAAGAGGAAGGCATCGAGGGCCGGAAGCTGCACTCTCCAAGTGCGTCAAGACCGCCTGCACCTCTACATCCTGGCCCAACTCACGTCCTCCAACCACCGGTGGTACATGAGTTGGTTTTACCTCCGCAACGATGACAGAGGACTTCCCCCTTATGCTGGGCGGATTGTGGGGAGTTGCCCGAAGAAATGGAAGTGAGGCATCCCGAAGGTCGACCAGCCCAAGCTGGAGCCGCTCCTGGAGGGGCTGGCGAGGCTATGGAGTCATGGCCTCATGGTCGCTATGGTCGTGGCCGCCTTCCACCGCCGGAGGGTGCTGCTGTTGATGGCTCGGCGGCGGTGGCTGTTCGAGATGAGGCCGGGTGAGCCCGTTGAGGGCACCCAGATGTCTTCCTCCGCCCTCTCTGACGAGGAAATTCACCGTCGGGTGGGGGAGACGGTAGATGAGAAGTTGAGGGGCGGCAACCTGACCCCCTTCGTGATGCGACCGTCGTGGGGGTTCCTTTCGCTGGTAAGTCGAGTGCCGCTGTGGCCTCTGAGCCTCCTCAATCTCCCTTTATCCCTTGTTTCCTCATGCGCGTTTGTCGTTCCTTCAGGGGATGAGGGACGTGCGCTCCTCCCCGCCGCCCATTCCTGAGGACGTGGGGCAGCGGGCAATCAACCACGCTCACGTCGACGCGCAGAAGGAGCGAAAGGACACTAAGGCGGTGAAGCACATGAAGCACATCCTTGCACGCGAGGCATTGGATAAGCGCCGCCGTCAGCAACAGAAGGATGGTCTCCCGTTGGAGGAATCCCCATCGACGTCGTTGTCGATGGAGGCCTCGGACGGGAACGGCAAGGGCGAGGGAGGGCGAGGTCCCCTGGACTACCTTCCTGATGTCGTGGAGGTGATGCTCGGGGCGTCGGTAAGCAGCCCGGCACCCCCAGGAAGGGGAGGAGAAGCGGACCCGGGGCCGGCGGTTGCCCGCTCTAGGGCCAAGGCCAATACGCCCGAGGCGTGGGCATTAGGCAAACGCGCCATCAGCCCGGTAGGCTCGGCGGCCGTGGCGGAGCAGGTAGCGGTGGAGGCAATGCCACCGCCCCCGCAGAGGACCGAAGGGGCGCCGAGGTCCGCTGAGGACCGACCGGCGCCGATGGATACGGATGCGATGCCACTACCGCCGCCTCCTCCGTTGCGGATGAGGTTTGCTGTGGTGAAGCGAGGGCCGCCCCGTTCTAAGTAAGTGTATTTTGGCAGGGTCGTAGTGTCTCCCGTTTGCTTTTTTGGTCTCACGCTGACCCTATAGGTTAATTTTTATTTAGTCGGAAGCGGCCTGCGGACGACCTACCCTTGGTGCCCCTCAAGGCGCTTAAGGCGAGCCCTGGCTCCTCCGCCCACTAGGTGGCGGAGGCACAAGCCGCCATCCAACGTGGCGCGGCATCGGCGAGGGTCGACCCAAAGGAACCGGTCGCCCAAGGAGGGGTTGCCGAGGCAGCCCCTACACGATTGGATGGGGCCATCGTGCCCTTTGTTGCCGAGGCTCCCGGGGCCTCCGAGGCTGAGGCGATGGAGGCCCCGGTGCCTACGACCGCCGAGACCGCGGTGTCCGTGGTCGGCGTTTCTACGTCTGCCAAGGCCACAATGGCGGAGGCCGGAGCCCCTGAGACCACCGAGGCCGTGATTGCAGAGGCCGGAGCTCTCGAGGTCACCATGGCCATCATGATGGCGGCGAGGCCATCTGTGCAGGAGGCGGGGATGTAGGCGGCGGAGGCCTCGGCCGTGCCCTTGGCTCAGGGCCCGCCGTTGTTGCGGGAGAGCACCCGGGAGACGGAGGTCTATCCGATCTCCTCCGACGATACTTCTCGGGCATGGGAGGTGGTCGGCGCTGAGGAGACTGATGCCATGGAGCAGCCGGTGCCGCTCTTGGGTGAGGGAAGCTCGGCCCTCGTGCGGGTGCGACCTGAGCCCCGTGGGTGGGATCACCCGCGGGTACTGTGGCGGAGCCGAGACGACCCTGAGGGGGAGCCTCTATTCGCCCTCAAGGACACGGCCGAGGGCGGGTGCTGGAGTACCTTCGAGCAGTACCGCGAGCTGGCGAAGCGGTCGCTACAGACAGCGCTGTCCGTGGTGGCCGACGAACTACCCGGAGTCGCCCAGGTTTGTGTTTTCCTTTCTCGCGTGATGTTGTTCTTTTCTTGGTTTTGTCGCAATCGACGACCTTTGCTCTGCCTCCTCAGGAGCTCGAGACCCGATCCCTCGGGAAGTCAGTCTTCCTCCGGTGGGAGAGGGTAATCTAGGACCAGCTTCAGCGACAGAGGGGCGTTCTTGCTGATGCTAACGAGCTTCTGTCAGCACGAAGCGCAGAGGTGGAGGACCTCCACCTTCACTGTGCTGATGCGAAGGTCAAGGCGGCCACAGCCTAGACGCAGCTTGCCCCCTTGGTGGTGCAGATCAAGGAGCTAGAGGAGGAGCTTACCCGCGTCGTCAGCGATCAGGATGCCTTCAGATCCTGGGCTGAAGAAGCGACGGCCTTGGGCAAGGCCCTCGCCGGGCAGCTGGAGGCAGAGGAGAGTGCGCACCGGCTGACCAAAGGTGCTCTGAACGAGGCCCTTGCTGTGGTTGAGGCCTCACAAATCGAGGCTATGGTTTTGAGGGGGACAGTCGAGGGTGAGTTTGAGTCCCCTTGTCTTGTTTTCTTCTCCTTATGTTCGCTTCCTAACTTCCTTGTATGACGCAGAGCTGGGGAGTGAAGCTTCCAGGGCAGCCGAGGCCTCTTGGGTCGAGGCCCAGCAGTTGAAGGAGAAGGCTGAGGCCTGTCAGGCCGAGACCCGATGCTGGGAGCTAAAGGCCAAGGGTGAGTTCCGTGGGCTTCCATCCCTAACTTAGGTTGTTTTTTCTCTGGCTTGACCTTATTACATTTTCCGTGGTGCAGAGTTAGAGGCGGAGTTCGCTCGTGCCGCCAAGGCTTCCAGCGCGGTGCAGACAGTGCTCAACACCGAGATCGAGGAGCATGAGGCGCTAAACCATGCCACCCTTTCCGCCTGTGAGGCCTTGGAGGTCGAGGGGGTTCAGTCAGGCAGCTCCCTTGGGAGTCGCTTGATTGCGCTGAGTAGCCAGGTGCGCGAGCGACTCTGAGGGGCGCTGCACACGGGTGTCAAGCAGGCGATGGCCGTCATCTCCTCTCACTACCTTGGCGTCGACCTCCCGACCATCAGTGATGGCTACGTTCTGCCTGATGATGACGAGGAGGTTGACGTGGCGGTCGCGAAGCTGATGGAGGTGGCCGAAGGCCCTAGCACGGCGCTGGCAATGCTCTTCGAAGAGGAGGTGGTGCCCCCCTACCATCTGCCGGTGCTGAAGGCCCTGAACCTTGATCTGGGCCCCGGGGGCTATGTAAAGATAGGATAGGGGTTATTTTTGTATCATAACGTTTGTGGCTGTCGAGGCCTTTATTTCTGAAGTATTTGTGTTTCTTAGTTGTTTTTCTCATGTTTCTGAGCCTTTGCCCTCTGTTGCTTCTGATCAGATTTCATTTGCGAAACACCCCTTTGGGGCCTAAGCCATTCCTTGAGCAAGAGGTGGTGAGGGAGTGCCGTAGCCCGGGGGCGTAGGCCGTCTCGTGACTCTACCGGCCTCTTGCTTAGGAAGCAGACCTTGGTCCGAGGAGTCTTCACAAATGATTCATCAGAGCCTGCTAGAGTCTTGGCGTAGGAATTTTTGTGAAAAGCAACTTAAAGAATGGTGTGTGGGACCTAGGGGGAGTCCCCCATCTAGCCCCCAAGGGAGGCTTGGTTCTGCTGAGGCAGAGCCGAGTCTCCCTTGTCATGTTCATTGTACTGCCGAGACCTACGATGGGCTCGGGGGGTTTCTTGAAAAATAAGACCAACTAAAGAACGCTTTTTAATTGTATTTCGAGAAATGACATATACAATGCTTGGAAATTTAGGGATAAAAGCGACGCAGCTGTTCTATGTTCCAAGCGTTGGTGAAGATTTCGCCCTTCTCGTTGGCCAGCTTGTAGGTCCCGGGCTTTAGTACTTGGGCGATGATGTACGGTCCTTCCCATGGCGGGGTTAGCTTGTGGTGACCCTTGTTGCTCTGTGCTAGTCTCAACACCAGGTCACCTACCTTCAGGTCTCGGCCTCGGACGCGTCGGGCCTGATAGCGCCGCAGGCTCTACTGATACTTGGCCGAGTTTAGTAGCGTGACATCTCGGGCTTCCTCTAGCTGATCGAGGGCATCCTCTCGGGTGGTGCAGTTGCTTTGTTCGTTATAGGCTTGCAGCCTCGAGGAACCATATTCCAGGTCGATGGGGAGGATGGCCTCGGCCCCATAGACTAGGAAGAAAGGCGTGAATCCTGTGGCTCGGCTTGGAGTGTTCCTCAGGCTCCAGATGACCGATGGGAGTTCGGCGAGCCATTTCTTGCCAAACTTTTTCAGCCAGTTGTGAATCCTTGGCTTGAGGCCTTGTAGAATCATGCCGTTGGCACGCTCTACTTGGCCATTGGTCCTTGGGTGTCCTATGGCCGACCAGGCCACATGGATGTGGTGGTCGTCGCAAAACGTCAGGAACTTTTTGCTGGTGAACTGCGTCCTGTTGTCGGTGATGATGGTGTTGGGGACCCCAAACCTGTGGATAATGTCAGTGAAGAACAGCACCGCCTGCTCGGATTTGATTCGATTGATCGGACGAGCCTCGATCCATTTGGAGAACTTATCGATTGATACCAGTAGATGGGTATAGCCCCCGGGGGCCTTTTGTAGAGGCCTGACCATGTCGAGCCCCCACACGGCAAACGGCCATGTGATGGGGATGGTTTGCAGGGCCAGGGCCGGGAGATGTGTCTGCCGAGCGTAGTACTGGCATCCTTCACAGGAACGTACTAGCTTGGTAGCATCGGCGACCGCCATTGGCTAGTAGAATCCTAGATGGAAAGCGTTCCCTACGAGCGTCCAAGGCGTCGCATGGTGCCCGCAAGTGCCTGCGTGTAAGTCCCAAAGTAGGGCTTGGCTCGCCTCGGTACTGATACACCATTAGAGGATACCTGAGGGACTTTGTCTGTACAATTCATCATTGTAGAGGGCGTAGGTCTTGGCTCAGCGCGCAAGCCATCGCGCCTCGGTTCTGTCGTCAGGAAGCTCCCCTCGATCAAGCCAATCGAGGATTGGGACTCGCCAATCCGCGTTCTGATCAGTCTGTGGAGGCTCGGCGTTGACTTCCATGACCTCAGGCTCGGTCGAGGGGGTCTCGGCAGCAGAGGGGGCGTCGGGCTTCACCATGGGCTCTGCAGGTGGGCCCTCCTCTGTTGTCGAGGTGCAGCCGATGGAAGGTTTGTGGAGGTCTCTGGCGAAGACGTTCGGGGGGACCGGGGCTCGCGCCGAGGCCATCTTTGCTAGCTCATCGACGGCCTCGTTGTATTTCCGCACGATGTGATTTAGTTCGAGACCATCAAACTTGTCTTCTAGGCATCGTACCATCTTGCAGTAAGCCTCCATTTTGGGGTCGAGGCAGTTTGACTCCTTCATCACTTGATCTATGACGAGCCGCGAGTCACCTCAGACATTGAGGCACCATGCCCCAAGCTCGATGGTGACTTGTAAGCCATTGATGAGGGCCTTGTATTCGGCCACATTGTTGGAGGCGGTAAATTGGAGCCGCACCATGTAGCGCATGTGTACTCCAAGGGGTGAAATGAAGAGCAGACCCGCGCC